>NC_133757.1:4585000-4740000 GCF_036562045.2 Rhinolophus sinicus
GAGCCAGGTCTCCTCCACCTGGTACCTTCCCCTGCCCCACCCCCACGCTGCCTCTGGTTGGCAGCTGCTGGAGATTCCAAAGTCCTTTATTTGCACTTTGTCTTTTCAGCATTTTAAACATTGAAAACGGGCAACCCGTAAAGCTAAATAATTTAGATCTTTTTTTCTGATGCTGTCACTGGCGAGGGAAGAGAAAAGATGGGTTTGGCAGGAGGGGTGGCAATTGTCCAGAGGCTACGCAAGCACATTCTGAATCTCAGTGGAAGAGCCCAGTCCGTCAATCACTGTGGAGCAGAGGTCAGCTTCGTGGGTATCAATTAGGATATTTTTTTTCCATTTTCTGAAATGCAGCCTGACATTCTAATCATCTGCTCTGGTTTCCAAAGACTGCATCCCTGCAGCCTCACTAACAACCATAAGTGCAGGTGGAAGTCCAGTAAGGGCTGAATTCCAGAGTTCAAAGACAAGGCCCGAGGCTTCCGGAGTCCCTAATGAGGCTTTTAGACGGCAGAGAGAACATGAATACATTCTCCTTGCAACCCACTCGGGCCCAGATTGTCTCCGCCCACCCCTGAAACCACTGCTGTCCAGCTCATTAGTGATGCTCATGTTGTCATATCTCTCCCACATCACGTCCCCTCTCAGGAATGTGTGACACACGGCTCACCCTCTCCCTGATCCCTTTTATGCTCGAGCCTTCAAGGTCACTTCAGTCGTCTGCTGCTCCTTTCTCCTTCTCTGTCTTCCTTGATGGCTTCTGCCCCCTCCCCAGCTCCAACGTCTTACCTACCTGCTGCTGCGTCTCTCTAGGTGACGTCATGTCGCTGTAGAGTGAGCACTGTCAGCTTCCGTCTGCACCTGCTCCCGTGTCCCACACCTGTCCACAGGACCGCCCACTTGCATCTCCTCTCGGTGGGCAACTCACACTGGCACCCTGTTGATTTTCCCTCCACATCTTGCCCACGCTCCCACCCCTGTCCAGTCTGGTCAGTTTCACCAGTAAAACATTCTGCCGAGTTGCTCAGGCTGCCACTCAAGGGTGACAGTTGTCCTTCCTTTTGGCCACATCTCACACTGAATGCACCTGGAAGTCCTGCCACTTTATACCACTTCTGCTGCCACTCCCCTCCACAACCACGTCACCCCCTTCCTGGGCTTCTGGAATATTCTCGTGGGTCTAGCTCCCTGCCTCTGTGGCAGCCAGAGTGACCTTTCTCAGCATAAACCTGATCCTGTCCGTCTTCTCCCACCTTAGAACTCTTCAGCGTCTGCTCGTGTCACTTGGAAGACAATCCACACCCACGGCTGCGCCCTGACGCTCCTCTTGGAGCCTCTCTCCCTCCCTCCTCTCTGCTCACCGCTCACTGGCCCATCCGTCTGCTTTCTGCCTCTTCTTGTCTCAGGACCTTTGCTCTCTGGGTGACGCTCTTGCCTGGAATGCTTTCACAATGCACCTGCCATGGCTTCGTCCTCACTGTCATTCAGCTGCTTGGAGAGGACATCTCCAGCCACAGCCGCCATTCTCTGTCATATCACCCTCCTTAATTCTCTCCAGAGCCTCCATCGGGTCCTGATGTTACTTACTTACGTGTTCATTTACTCTCTCCTCCCACCCGAATGTAATCACTGGGAGGGCGCTGCCTCTTGGTCTGGTTCACCCTCCGATGCATCCTTGAGCGTGTGCTGAGAGCCATGCAGAGCCGGCGGGAGGACACCGACTCAGCCCTCACCTGCCAGATCCAGGCGCCCTCCCTAGAGGTGCGCACAGCTCGCATTTTCACGTATTTCCCCCTCATCCATCTTCTGGCCACTTACAGATCTATATGTGTACTTCTCCTAGACATACATGATCTATCTCTGTCTCTGGCCGGCTTTTTTTGTGCTTTACGTAAACGAGCCCTTCCTAGCCACGCTGAGCTGCAGCTCGCTCGCATCACCTGGGAATGTGCCCAGAGCGAATCCTTCCGCCTCAGAGCTGAGCCGCCTCCTTGGTGAAGCGGCCTGTCCGACCATCAACGGAGGCGTGGGTGTGTCCCCTGCTGTGGTCCCAGGACTTCACCAGCAGTCCCCCCACCCCCGGCCCCTCACAGCAGGCTGATCCTGCTTTGGGGCACTCCTGTTTTCTTTGCCTTGTGGGACCCCATTTACCATGTGGCCCTGCCTGCTGCCTGCCCCCCCCCTCCCCGTGCAGATTCAGGGTAGACGAGTTCGTGCCCAGGACGCCTAGGCTGCTGTTCCCGGAGTGGATATTGTACCACCACCCCACCCCCACTCACAATGTTTGAAACCAGAATGGGATTTAAGACTACAAGGTACCAGAGAGCACGATGTATGGTAGGAAATAATTTTAAAATAATATACTTCTTAGAAAACACCCATTCCTGATCATTTTGAGCGACCCTGACCCTGTGATTTCCTCGCCACCCTCCCAGCGTCTGTGGGTAGCAAACACACAGCTCCATCTCTTGTCGCCACCTTCTCCTCCTGGAAATCCTGTGTCCTCTTGGCAGCTCATTTCCTCACGAAGCTTAACAGGTGAGCGTGTACCACACGCCTCACAGTCACAACCCGGCAAGGGTCTTTGTACTTGAGGGATGGCCTGCCTGCTTTTCAGAGATCTGTGAAATGGTTGCAGCCCTCAAAATCATTTGACTGGCACCAAAATGCAAAAAGAGAAAGTATAAAATTAGTAAACGCTTACTTCAGTGACTACAAAATAGCGCATTGCGTCCAAGAATCCACCAGCTCGCCACCTCGCTGGTCAGCTCCTGAAGTTCTGCGGGGGTGTCACTGGGCTGTGACATCACCGGTGCATTCCATCATCCCCAGGTGTGAAACCTCATAGCTGGTCTGTCTTTAGCGATTACAACGGTGTGACTGTAGAAATGGATGATTGCGGAGTCACCTTCGGGCTGGTTCTGTTCTGATGCTGCTCTCGTCCAGTTGCCTCCCTTGCTGGCAGAAGACGCCAAACACAGCCCTTCTCTGCACTGGCCTGCGAACCTCTTCATCTCGGACTTTTGTCCAGAGTCAGATTCCCGAGGTTTGGGGGTGCAGATGGTGAGGCGTGGGAAGTCCCAGAGGAGCAGAATCCCCACTGTCAGGACAAAGCACATATTTTACAATTGAAGAGATTCGTTAAACCAGTGTTTCGATGTCCCTCTGGAGGCTTTCCCATTCCCCTTTATCCAGGATCTTAGAAGGTCCCCAAGGTCTGTCACCCTTCACATGTGACACTTCGTTCTCTTAAGTTTTGGGGATCCAGAGCCTCAATTTAAAAAATGTTTCCTAAGCATATTCCAAAAGCAGGCATATGAAATTGAAGACTGTGGGGACAGAGCCAGGAGTGCAGTTTCCAGGCTCTCGGCCTCACGTGGAAAGGTGCTGGCTCAGGTAGTAAATGGCTGTCAACTGTGATTGGATGGGCATCAGCTGTGGCTAGTTGGCCGTCAGCTGTAACCAGTGAGCCATTGGCCACTAATATAACTGCCGTGGCTACACTAGCAGCAAAGGGGGCTAACAAAAGGATGGTTGCTGAACTAGCAAGAGCGGATTGCAGTTAGCAAGGGGTTGGTTGGTTGGTAGAGAAGCGGATGGCAGGTTGTGGATTGTGTGGCTCCTGCTTCCTGTGTCTCCAACCCACTCACCAGCGAGACTATAGTGGTGTGACTCCCCTATCCATGGCTCTGTGGGTGTTCCTTTTAGGCCTCACCATGTCCTGCATTCTTATGTGGGGAGCGGGACTAGAGACCTTGCATGACACCCTTCATGGCAAAAACCTTCAGGAACGAAATGGATGCAAATGGCCATTTAGAAGGTGCTGGGCAGCAAATTCCTGACCTGCTTTTCAGCTGTTATTTTGTGAATGAAGGGAGGCCGTCAAAGGCGTATCCAGCAGCCACAGAAACCCTGAATTTACTCACAAAGGAGAATCACTTTGGCGCTGAAGGCCCTCAGAGTTTCTCCTGTCAGCACCTTGCAGGGGGGGTGGGGGTCACCACCTCCATCCGGGCTCCACAAACCTCTCTTTTGCTTAATTAAAGCTGAGGTTTTATGGGCTGCAGCTGCTGGGGGAGGCTAAGCGCTTTGCTTTCAGCATCCTGAGGGCTCGTGCCCCTTGAACAGATTGTCTGCAGCTCTTACTCATCACACCTGGATATCGGTCTGGGAAGGTGTTTCTGCATTGTAAATATTACAGCAGCAACACTGTTCCTGAAATAACTAAGGCTGAGTATTAGAAAACATTTACTGAAAGCGAAGGGATGGAGTTAGGACAAACAGCGTAAACTTTGAATTTACCATTTAATTGTGAAAGACTGGAGAAAACAAGTCACCTCCATTTTAGGCCAGTTAAGTTACTTCTCTGTTGGAGAATCTTCCCTGACTCCCTATTGCTCACAGCGGGGGGTGGGTCTCAAACTTCAGCAGCATCAGAATTACCTGGAGGGCTTCTCAGAACTCAGGCTGCTGGGCCTCACACAAGGCTGGGTGGCTCTCCGGTCCGGGGCGAGAGCACGGCCACTTGAGAGTCTGTGTTTCTATCCAGTTCCTGGGGTGTGCTGCTAAAGCGGATGCTGTGGTCTGGGCACCCTGCTTGGAGGGCCACCAGCTCATAGCGGCAGGTCCAGGGTCCTTAACCCGGCACTAATATGCCTTTCCAGTCTGGTCTCCGACTTCTCAATCCTTTACTTTAGCCCAAGGGGATGCTCGCTGTGTACTTGCCCCACACAGGCTGCGTCTGACCACTCCTCCCCGCCTTCCTCCCTCCTTCCTCCTTTCCTCCTTTCCTCCCTCCCTTGCTTTCTTCCTTCCTTTTTTCTTCCAATGCTCAAATCCCGTCTTCAAGGATTCAAACATCACCTTGATTCCTGCCTTCACTAATGTTGCCCTGAACCGTTGCAGAATAACATTCCATCAGGAATCCTGCCTCCAGCCTGGGCCCCTTCCTTCTGTCCTCTTTGCTGCTGGGGAGACATCTCTCAGATAGAAATCTGATGCCATGTCTGTTCTTCTGCTCAGACTTTCCAGGGCTCCACCAATGTTTGCCAACCTGGGCTGTGTGTGTGTACTTGTAGGGGAACGGAAGGCTTGTTAGAACCACCCAGGGAACTTCCGAAAGACATACAGACATCATTGGGATTGAGACAAATGGGCATGAGAACTGTGAAAACTTCTTTAAAAAGTAACAACATTCTAAAATTCCAAAATAAAATAAAATTCTAAAATCTTAAAACATAACAGTGGTTTTTGGCCCCTCACCTCCAGGTTCCAGGAGTGTCAGCCACTCTCAAAGTAGCTGGATTCTTGGGGCGGGGCGGGGTGGGGGGCAGCAGGGGTCCCTGTGCTGTTACCATGGTGGGGCCACCCAAAGCGATGGCTGTCTCCTATAGATGGGAAGGTCCAGGTGGGCTACGTTTGATACTCCCTACATGTGAACAGCACACATAGGGCTCAGTTCATGCTCCTAGACCCCGTGCCAGATGGAGACGTTCACTGGGGGTGTTGGACAGACCTGCAGAACGGCTGTTGTTGTTTGGGGGAGGGGTGCCCTTCTGGGTCAGAGCACCGAATTTTTATCCAATCTTGCTTATCATTTCCAATAGCCTGCTAGGCTCTGGGGAGGTGGGTAGCTGGGCTGTCTTTCCTGAGACAATGTGCTTGGTGGCCCCTGAACGCTGGAAGAGCTCACAGAGCTGGGCGCAGGAACGCTGGCCAGCTGTGGTGAGTCTGGATGCATGGCTAGCTTTCGTCATCTGTCCCTCCAGGGCACAGTTCCTTCCCGATGCTGAGAAAAGCTGCCCACCAGGCCCGGCTGAAGTCTGAGCAGAATAATGCCAAGAAACGATTCTATAAAAGAACAAAACTGCTAATGCACACCCTCATAAATATGACACAGAATGAAAAGTAAGAATATAAATGCAGCATTTTTAAGCCTGAAATAGAAAGTTGGATAAAGGATTTTTTACACAACCTAGGGTCTGTTTTCAATATAGTATCTCAAATAGAGGGAGAAGACTTTTGAGGATGAGAGACTTTCAAGCTCTTTGTATTAGATTTCTTAATGATGTTTCCTCTCTAAATGTTTCAGAAATAAAAGAAAAGTACCTTGAGATTTAATGTACAACTCATTCCTTAAGCTAAAACACTCGTGCGCGCACACACACATTCACACAAAAGTGCAGTGTTTCCTGCACTTCTATTTGGCAAAGTGGTCTGTTGTGCCCCTTTTCACAAAATCACAGATTTTGAGCAGTTCTGAACTAGGGCTGATTTTGCCCCCCAGTGATCCTGTGGCAGTGATATCTGGAGACATCTTTGGTTTTCAATAGGGAAAAGGGGTCCTACTGGCATCTCGTGGGGAGAGGCCGGGATGCTGCTAGATGTCCTGTAATGCTCAGGACAGATCCCACAACTGAGGAATAGCCAGCGCCAAATGTCAAGTGTCAACCAAAGTTGAGAAACCCTCCTGTAAAGAATGATGTTGAGCCACTGAGGGGACAGTCTCCTGATCTGTGGTGTTCTGGCAGCACCACCTCCTTCCAAGTGGTACGTGATGCATGCTTTCAAGTTTCAAGTGGTCCAACACACATCTTATTTCAAGACCTTGGGCTCACTCCTGCAGCTCATTGGAAGCAATGTGGAATATTGCTTGCATCTCTGGACTGCAGCATTTTTATGATGTTTAGAAAACACGAAATAAATGTAATCCCGAGAAGAGAATAAGAAGAACCAAACTGAAAGATACACATCCCTCATTCATTTCCATGGTTATGTTGCTCCATCTGTACCCCAACCTCTCTCATACAAATCGAGGGGCTTTGTTTTATGTTTAACTATGGAGCTGTCTGGGGAATCTGCAGGCACCAGCCCCTCTCGCTGTTCTACGAGATGACAGCAGATACTTTCACAGCAAACGCTGGTGTTTTCAGCAGATGTGTACATGCACACACACCCCCTTTTTTTTTTTAGCACACCTTCCTTGCAGCCTTAGTAAGTGTCCTTAGGTTTCGTCTGAATTGTAGGAAAGGAACAAGGAAATCAAAAGAGTTCGCTCAGGGAAGCAGAGTAAGGGAGGCACTGCACACTTCCGATCCAAAGTGTAGACGCCGTTGAGGAAGTGGGAGCAGTGAAAGAGCAGTCCTAGTCTTTAAATTGTCCTTAGCGCACACTCAGCACAGACGCGGGGAATTGCCCAGTGTTCTTAGCTGCAGACCTCAAAGTCCCCTGCTGCTAGTTCAGGGGACTTATTGAGGGACATCGCTGGAGGGGCCCGGAGAGCTGGCTACACTCCAGGAACAGGTTCCCGAGCCACTGCAAGGTGACCTGGTAAAGGAACTGCAGCCCATGCCTGATTATGCTGTCCCTGCCACAGCATCCCTACACCCCTTGCCTGGAGCCCTCTGTCCCTGATACAAACAGAAGTTGGCACCACTGCTGCCAATCTCAGAATCACATTGCCCTTTGCGACTGGGATGCCACCACTGTGCCCCAGCAACAGGGCCTCAGGAGATTCCTTCTGTACTTGCTCTCTGAACCAAAGTTCCGCAGGGGCATGTCTGATTGGTGGTCTCCGAGTCACATGTCCGCATCATAGCAGCAAAGTATGCTGGGAAACGTAGTTTTGTTGGTTTTTGCTTTAAGAGTCTGTATTCCAAGTACAGGATTCACAATGTGGGGGATTTCCAAAATATGGGGAAGGTGTTCATCACATTGTATGCAGCGACATGTGACAACAAGTCCATGTGTAACACTGCCAAATGTGAGCTGCTCTTCATTTTAGACGCTGGACATCAGTTTCAGGCCCTGAAGAAGATGACAGCCTGTGAAAAAACAGAAGGCAAAGGTCTGCCCCCTATAAAGGGAGAAGAGAGGAAACATGATCTATATGAGGGAGGAGCTCGTGCAGGGCCCCCCAAGACTATCTTCAGGCCCCTGTGGGGCAGGGGGAAGGCACTGTGGCAGGATGGACCAGCATGGAATCACTACCGGTCAGATCTCTAGCACCTCTCTCCTGGCTGTCCCAACTCAAGGACGCGCTGCTAGGAAAATGGCTCACAGTGGGTCTGACTACTCTCCCCTGGTGCACACCTGTTGGTCAAACAAACTCTGGGGCTGGAATTCTCACCATAATATAGCTTTTTCCTTCCCGTTCCTTTGAGTTCTTCAGCATGAATATGCCTCTTAGTCCCATTTTGTCAAAGGGGCTAAGTAAGGCAGAGGCACGGGAAAGCTGACCTCGTAGGTCCAAGCCAAGCAGCAGCAGATTTGGCATGTGCTCCCAGGGCTTTCCAATCTGCAGAGCAACTAGCTAAGCGGGTTATTTCTCAGGCAAGCTGTGAGTGAGTTCTCTGGTTGGACACCTGTGGCTTTGCCTTGGTACTGTAAATTAATGCCTCCTGTGACAACTGTCATTGTCAGTCGTGACTGTTGAAAAAATAGGGAGGAGAACGTGGGAGCAAACTGACAAGGTGGCTGCCCCTTATGGGCGGGGCAGAGGGAGACAGCGCGGTGGGAGGAAGGAGGGCAGAAATCTGTCCTGAATACACACACACACACACACACACACACACACAAACCTTCACTCCCTCTTGTTTATGCTATGGAGAAGGAGAGGTGCGCATCTGGTCTTTAGCTTTTTTCATCGTGGTGAGAGAAAGCAACTCAAATTAGCTTTTGGAAAAGCAGATTTATTAGAAAAGAGACAGATCTCACAGGATCCAAAGAAGAATGGAAGATCCCGGTGTCAGGAGGAGAGAGCCAGGGTGCCCGGGGCCCCTGCAGTAGAACTCAGGTGTTCCTGGCTTTCCCCTTGCTGTTCTCCGTGAACGAAGCTCCCACGCACCCCTCTTCCTTGGTAGCTTTTAGGTAAGACTCAGGATGCTAGCCAGTACACAGGTGAATTCCCACCGCTCAGGTGTCCACGCTTAGGAAATCGGCCATGGCCCGGGAAAGGCATGTTGACGCAGCGTCAAGACCCAAAGGCTTGTGGGTGTGGAGATCACTCTCGGGTGGAATCGTGAGCACAGGTACCAGGCCTCTGGGTCTGTGTCTCATCGGCTTCGTCGAAGAGATTTGTGGTCTTGAGCAGCTGTTGAAGCACTCAGCTTCCCCGTCTGTAAAACGGAGGGCTATTAAACAACCCTGCACTGGGGGGCTGTCGCAAGGACGACTGTGGGTGAATGCCCGGAGGTACCTGGGACACGGCCTGCCCTGTGAGTGCGGTAAGAACTGTCTCTTTTTTCCCCCATTACTTCACCAATGTATATTTATGTGGGAAATATTTTGCAACAAAATGATGGTAGATTTCAAGAAGAGATTGCTCCTGAAGAACTTCTGTTGTTCCTGTCTTTTCTCTAGCTAGGAATAATATCTGCTAAACATTTTACAAGTTTCAAACAGTCTCTGATTTGAATAGAGTTCAGTGAAATTTGTGTAGTGTAAAATTGCATCGAGAAATATGGATTTGTGAAACCCTTTCAGAATGAAATCTCACTGAAACACCGGTGTGCAGATGCTTGATCAGTCTGACCCGGTGGTCCTGCTTCCTTAGAAGAAGGGCTATGGGTGTTCTGTGGCTACCTGGGCAGCTGGCGCTAGATGCCTGCCCGTAGAACGGAACTGACTTTGTTCTAACTTTTAATGAACCGCACATAAAACTGCACGGATCCTTGTGCAGACATGTGTGGGTGCCGGGGGCAGGTAGGCAATCAGCAGAGCTGATCGGTTGGAGCGTTCTCTGGGGGACTGACTGTTGGTGAGGGGCTGCTCTCCCTGAGACTTCTCAGAGAAGTGGGGGAGGGAGAGCAGGAGTCTGCTCAGGAGAGAGGGGCTCATGGATGAGAGTCCAAAGCCGGTGCACCGTCGGACCATGGAAGGCCCTTGTGTGCAGGGGGGCTGCAAAAATGTAATGTGACTGTAGATGCTATGGGTTGTTCCGGAACTGAGGCTACTGAGGCCAGAGGCCAGTGCAGGTTGCTGCTCAGAAGGCCCTGGGAGGCCGTCCTGCTGCTGCCACCCTCTCCAGCTCTTCCTCTGAGGGGGTGCAGGGCCCCGAAGGCCTGCTGCTGAGTGCTCGGTGCCTCTCTGGGTTTGGCATCCAGAGACCTGAGGTTTTGAGGATTTTGGTCTCTGGCGCCCTAGGTAACCCCCCACACACCTGTGGAGCTGGTGGTTTAAGGGTGAATCCCAGTTGGGCCCCACCTCCCTCATCCTGGGAGGCTGTGCTCCTCCTTTAAAGCCAGGAATAAAAATGGATGGTTCATCTGTGTCTTTGGACTGGAATGCTAATGACGGAGGTGAGAGCACATTCATTATTCAGGTGCCAAGTCCTACCTCCCAGGGTGCAGGGACGCCCTGAGGCTTCCTTGCAGCCCAGCAACAGGTGACAGAGTCTCTGCAGCAGGAGCAGCCCTGCCTGTCCAGCCTGGCCTCCCGGGTTCCCGACTGCGTGGGTCCTGGGTGACTCCAGCTCCAGGGGGGCTCCGAGCCAGCCCTCTTGAGAAGAGTGGTCACGCTGGTGAGTCTCAGGCACCCCTGGGCTTGCATGAGGTTGTGGGAGCCCCCGTGGGGTGAAAGTGGGATTCCCGTCTCTGAAAAGTGATCACTCACCCTCGTTGCAATAAGAAGCCTCAGTTCCCAGAGGGACGCCGCGGGTCAGTTCCCGGGTTCCCTGTGCTCACAGCTGAGTCTTCTAATTGCCTTTACATTTCTGACCTGGCTCCTTTAAAAGGCACCGGAGCCAAACCCAACGTTTATTTCCCTGCAGGCGAGCACATCTATTTTAATGTCAGTAGAGAAAGCTGAGAGCCAAGGATGGGTTTGGGTAAAGAAAGGGAATGGCTGTGGCACTGGAGACTGCTGTCTGCGGAGACGCTGTGGGCATACACTGGGAAAATATGTTTCTGGGATCTTGATAGAGATTCTCTTGTGACTCAAATACTTTTACTTTTTTTTTTTTTTTTTTTGCTTTTAAATAAGATCACTTTAGTTTGAAATACTGAGAGAGATGGGAAATGTGGAAAAGAACAGAGCTGTGTCCAGTATAATGAAATAGAAAGGACACTCGGGGACCTCCCCAAAGAATTGAGAAGTCACACCATAATGGGGACTCACTTCTCTCTCTTGCAGGAACCGCTGCGTTCTTGTTTGGTTTCTTATTTCTTTTCAGTGAAATACCTTCAGTGCAACTGTAAGAAACAGTACCCTTGAGGATGACTTTACAACAGCTCCAAAAACCCTATTCGGGCTTTCCATTAGATAAATCTCAGGAATATCAGTGCATTATTCCAGAGTTTCCAGAAATTCACTAAGAATCCTGTGTAGTCTCTAAATTTTCCTAATTAAGTTTTAAAGTAACTCCTTTGATCACTTAAAAGCCATTGAGCATCGCATGAAATAAAACTGTGCTAACTGGGTCATAATAGATTCTAGGGGTCCATTTAAATGCATCAGATTGCTGCTGAACAAGCCGGCATGGTGGGAAGTCAGTCAGTGTACCAAGTTCTCTGTGCACCGCGCTGTTGCAAATGCACATAACTCTCCACTGATTGACACAACCTTAATGAAGGCATGCCCCGAGGAGCATCTGAGTCTGCAGGCGTAAAGTGTGCTGTGCGGGGGAATGAAAAGACTCGGCGCGCAAGCAGCACAAGCCAGGTCTGCAATCAAGCAGGAAGGGGCGTGCGATGAGTACAGACCTTGGCGTGCAGTGGAGACCCGATTCATGGAGAGCATTTGCTTTATTTAATTTTTAAAGACGTATTTCTTTGAGATGTGTGCTGTTCCCTCTGTGTCACGAGGATTATAGTGAATCATGTAGTACAGCCACCATGCCATGTGCTGGGTTGCCTGCAAAAAAGAAGCCTTTTTCTTTCTTTTTTCCATTCCCCTTTTTTAAAAAAAAGCCTGAAAGTGACACATCTGCTTCCTGCGTAGTTCAGAAATACTTTGGGAGTTTGGGGGCTCCTTCTAAACTTGGTGGTCCCGTGCCAAGAGTTGATTTGAGCGGGAACAATCACAGGATTGTCCTTTGTGATGTTGTTTTGGTTGGCGAAGGGTTTGTAACACTCGGAGCCATTAGCATAGGTTGGCCTTAGAAACCAAGTAGGTTGTGTTGCGAGATAAGGCCCCACACCTGCAATAAACTGCCCTCTCGTCTTTTTCCCAAGACACACCCTTCTCTCTGCTCACCCTGCCCTCTGCGTTTAATTACTTTTTTTATTTTCACTCCTATTTTCAAAACTTTTTGCTGAGATACACACTTGGCTCACCCCCCCGGCCCCCTCCCACCTCATCTGTCTGGGTCTGACTGGTGCACTGATTATCTGTGGGTGGGATTGTAGCAGGTTTTGGAATCCTCAAGGGAAGGACCTGTGTGTCAGCCCCTCTGTGCTGAGCCTGGCACAGAGCCTGGCACGGGTTGGGATGTGGGCTTTCCAGGTTATAAGAAACGGAGACCCACGCAAGTTCCTTCACATACAGCTTATTATAAGGATTTGCGGGGCAGTAGAAGAGGCAGGAATCTCCAGGGTCCCCAGGAAGAGCTGCTGTTTTTGTATCAAACGCTGGGCAAAGAACAGGTTCTCTTGTTATTCCAGAGCCCCAGGGGTTCACAGACTGGTTCCTTCCCATGGCTCCCCTTTGGCTTCTGCTCCCGTTTCCATGCTTGTTCTCCTATACCACCAGCCCCCAGCTGGGAACTAGGGGGTGTCCGTGATCCCCTCTGACCCCCACTACTACTCCCAGACTGGTTTCCCTCCCTTTGGAGAAGCCAGCTGGCGGTAAGTGCCACCCACTGACTTTGCCAGTTCTCTCTGGTCCCGCCCCCGTCTTCTTCTGCTGTCCTCGCAGCAGCCTAGCCTTTCCTCCTTCCTGCTTTATTCTTTGACCCCCTCCCTCACCCCCATGCTCTCTCCTCCCACTTTCTCGGCAGATGAATTTGCCTCACCTGGCACTGAGAAACAGACAAGAAAATCTCTTGTCTGCCATGCGCTTAAGCCTCTAAATATGCTGCTGCTTATCTCCATCTCTCCCCTCTGCCCTTGGAGACAGAGTTCTGATTCCCTGCTCCTGGCACTCATGCCCCTCTAATTCCCTCCTTGTAAGTGTGGACTGAACCTGTGAATAGGATGGGATTTCACGCCCATGATTGGATACTAATCAGTTGAATTTGACTTCATCAAAGGGAAGATTATCTGGGTGGGGCTGACCCAATCAGGTGAGCCCTTAAAAGGGTCAGAGACATTGAACGTGAGGGAGCCTCTGTGCTGATGGGAGATGCAGGGCCGTGTAGTGAGGACCTGGCGGCTGCCCTTAAGGAGACGAGAGCAACCCCTGTCCAATGGCCAGTAAGGAAACAGTCACCTCAGTCTGACAACCGCAAGGAAGTGAGTCCTTTCTCTTCCAACCTGAGCGAGCACAGAAGAGCGCCTTGCGCTCCAGGGGACGGAGCCGCCTGGCTGACAGCGTGATTTCAGCCTTGAGCGACCTTGAGCAGAAAGCCCAACTGAGTCCTGCCCAACTGCCACAAGAACTGTGAGGTAATAGACCCGTGCAGTTTTAAGGGGCGCTGTTGACGGTTATTTGTCACACAGCACAGAAAACCACATTCCGTGGCCACAGAATTAGGCCTATGGGCCAGCCCTCCACTTTGCTTCTGTGCTCAGGCCCTCTTCCTTCTCAAGAGCATGTCTCCTCCTGTCAGCCCTCGTACAGCACCTCGTACAATACCAGTCGACTCTTCTCTCCTGGACTATTTCCATCAGCGTACAAAACTGTCCCATCTTAAAATACCCTTTCTTGACCATGGTCTCTCTCAAGAGGCCACTCCGGTCCTCGGTTTCCTCCTCGACACGTTGCTCCAGTGCCTGCACCGCACACTCTAGTCCCCACTCACTCCCTACCCGCCGCAGTCTGTCCTTCGCTCTAATCAAGGTCAAGAATGGCAGCACCTCTGTCCTGATGTTACCTGGCCTCCTAGCGGCAGAGCATGCGCTGTTGGTTCAAGGACACCCATGTCCTGTTAGTTTCCTTCATGTCACCGGCCTTGTCTGTTGAGTGTCTGCTGGTGAGTCTCCTTTGTCCACCGCAGCCCCGACTCTGCTGGCCTCTGTCCTCTCTCCCGGGGTGGCTCTCACACATTCCCATGGGTGTAACCCTGTCCTTCATGCTGAGGTTCCCACTCTCTTGCAGCCAGGCGTCCACCCAGTGCCGTGTGGGACGGGACTGTGCATCTCAGTCTGCACATGTCGGAATGAAGTGATCCCCTCCCTCCGCCCAGGCCTTCTCCCCGGACTTCCTGCCTCTGCAGGAAACCGAGAGGTCATGGTTAAGTCCGTCCCTGCATGTGCTCCATCACCGTTCCTGCCTGTCCTGCCTCCCAAGTGTCTTCTCTAGCTGGTCCTTCTGCCTGCACTTTGCCCCGTGTAGGCCCGCTCACCACACGTGAGCAGAAGTGCTTTTCTGAGAACATCACCTCCCTGCCCTACGCCCCGCAGCTCCGGGCCCTGTTGTCTCAGACCCTCAATCTCCCGGGTCCTTTCTGCTTCAAGGTGCTGTGTCTGCCCAGATTGCAGCCTCCTGTCGGGATGCCCTGCACCCTTTTTCTGCCGGTTGCTGCCTTCTTGCCTTTCACCTGTCTCTCCAGGAGACAACGCTGGCCGCCCACCCAGCAGGGCTCCTCTCGCATCCTTTATTTCTGTCCTGTGTCCTAGAACTTTGTGAAACTCAAAAGTAACTCTTTATGATTTAGCACCCCCCTCTTTTGTCTCCTGAAGGGCAAAGATTCAGTCCAATTTCTTCACTATTCTATCTCCAGCATTTAGCATAATGCCTGACACAGAGGGGCCCTCAAGTCATATTAGTTGAATAAAAAAAAAATAATGAGCAACATCAATTGTTGGCTTGCTATCTTTCAAGCTCAGATATTCCATTTGATCTACTCTATAACCCCATCACGTAGGTAGGACGGTCATTAATATTTAACAGGTAAAGAAACCAAATCAGAATGAAGTGAAATAATCTACCCGAGGTTATTCTTTTGAAAACGCCGGAGACAGGGCTTGAAGGCGGGGGTTTTGGCTACAGGGCCTGCCCCTCGGTCCTGCAGTGGCTGGTTGTCTGTTCCCAGCTCTATTGAGGGGAATTAGGAACTAATGACTGCAGCAGTGTGAAAATACACAGAGCTGCACAGAGAGCGATGGTGTCCGATGTGAGTGTTGAAAATGGGAGGCAGACACGGAGGGGCAATCTTTACTTTAGCATCTCCCTAGTGGCTGCTCCTCCCCTGTTGGGTGCATTGGCTTGCATGCTGTGACCTCGGGTCTGAGTTTCACAATAACAGGAGCTGGCTGCTGGGACCAGCTTGAGAGGAGTGTGGCCACGGGCCACATCAAAGGCTCACGGACTGCTTGCATGGGGCTGTCTTCTTTCCCATCCCTTTGTTTTCTGTTTTCAATTTGTCCAAACAACAGGGGGTTTTGAAGCTCCTCGGACCAGCCCACTGCAGGGCCCGCGAGCACTGAGCAGTGAGAAATTTCCATTTTGCTGGAAACATGTTGATTTTTCAGATGCTAATAAAGAAGGACAATTTTAAAAGCAGAGCTTGGGGTTTCTACAAGTGCCTTGTTTTTAGGAAGAATGACAGCAAATTGATGTACGAGTTTGAAAGTTTTATATATCTATACAAATATACATTTATATTTGTATATATATCTATATCTATCTATATGTATATATATATAGACCTTGGGTTTAGAGTCTTATTCCTAAACTTGTAATTGAGTCAACACAAAGAGGTCTTTATTTTTATATTTAATCAGATGAACTGGGGCGGGGAGGGTGGGTGAAGGGCACTTAGCAGTCACAGGCACACACGTGGGAGGCAGAGGAAAGAAGAACGAAGCCAATCTGCGTGCCCGAGTGGACGTGGGCCAAGGTTGGCTACCCCTTCTTGAGATGAGGAAGTTGCTATGGTTTCAATCAGTGAACTTCTCCAGGATGTGAAAGGCCGAAAGGTGGGCCTTTCTTTCCCACTGAAGACAAATGTATGTGGAAGCCCTTTCAGGCAGAGGTTAGAGTGACGGTTGGTTAGTGTTACACACCTGAATTCGGAGGCTTCCTGTGTAAGTGACCCTCCTGCCATCGAGCCCCACCTGCCCATTACCTCTTTCCTTAGTGGGAAGTCCTGCGACTTGGGGTCAGCAGTGTGGGCTCTATTTAAGTCCCGTTTCCAGCTCTGCCATGTTCTGGCTTTGGGACCTTGACAAAGTCGCACCCTGTAGAATGGCAGGAATGACCCCATGCCAAGGTCACAGAGACTCTGGCGACTAGATCCTGTATTTCCAAAGCCCTCAGCCTGGTCCCGGCGCTTGGGGGAGTGCTTGTGGGGACCATCAGGTGTCTTTATTCCTTTTCTCACTTCTTACCCTAGTTGGCTGCTACGTGTTCTGCGACCTTGGGAAAGTCACTTTGGGGACCACAGTTTCCTTGTCTGCTAAGTGAGTGTGGGGGGGATTCATTTAGTAAATATTGCTGCTCTGCCGGCGTGAGCCAGGTGCCATTGGGCCCCCCGCAAGCCAGGCTCTGATCTCACTGAAAGTTGTGAGTTTTGATTGTAGGCTTGTGTTTGGCACGGAGGGAGGAGGGGACACCCGTGGAGGGACTTTGTTCCTGTAGCTGCCTCTGAGGCTGGGCCTTCAGGCAGGTCTGGTCATTGCCTCTGGACCCCTCCTTATGCTCACCGAAATCTGGTGGGGATTTTGTCCTTATTCACAAGGATGTTTACAAAGCTGAACGATGACATCAAATGCTCGGCTTGGAGAGCAAAGTCATTGCAGACACTTTGGTGACACATTTCCGTTTTCTTCTGAACAGGCTGATTTGTAGAGCCTGGCGGTGCAGGCGCCCTGTGCCCTGACCCCATAGCCCCTCAAGAAGATCGATTTCTCCCTAAGGCACAGTTCTCAACCACATTGAGTCTGTTCCCCCCGGAGGCATTTGCAATGTCTGGAGCTGTTTTTCATTGTCACAACTGGGGTGGAGTGGGGAGCTGCTGGCACCTAGAGGGGAGAGGCCGGGGGTGCTGGAGCACCCACAGTGCACAGGACGGTCCCCACCACAGAGACTGCTCTGCCCAAATGTCAACAGTGCCGAGGTTGAGAAAGCCTGTTCTGAGCTCTCGTCCCAGAGTTGGGACAAGACGCACACGCGTGTCTCCTGTTCTCGCCTCGAACTCCACTGTCCCCTGCATTGGCTCGTGAGTCACTCACAGGCAGGGCCTGCATGTGGCTGGTCCTGAATGGGGACTGTTGGTGGAATGAATGGTGGGATATGCATTTAGCACATTTGCTGCTGCAGCTGCTGCTCTGCTCTAAGGACCAAGTCGTTTCACTGCAGGCAAATGAGCACAGACAGGGTGCGGGAGGTGCTGGGCTGTGCTCTTGTGTTCAGAGCTCACAGGGGCCACAGCAGGGCAGGCTGGCAGGGCGGCCACCTCTACCGCCACCATCAGTGCCAAGTGCTGGCCCACACATCGTCACATGCATGATCGCATTTAATGCTTGCCACCCCGCTGTATGGAAGCGACATGGCTGTCCCCATCTGACAGGTGGGGAGATGGGCCCAGGAGACCCACAGCTGCACATCTATGAGCAGGAGCCTGGCGTTTGGCAATTTAGGCTCCCGGTTAAACCCTGGTAAAGCCAAGGCAGGACCCCACGTGCGCTGCCCTGGCCCCATTTCACTGCGTTTGGGGCAAAAGCTGGGGCCGCAGAGCCCATTCTGTCGTATGGTAGGTGCAGCGGGAGGCACGCGGCAGGCGCGCTGCGGGCCGGTCCCCTGTGTTTGGCCACACGCAGCTGCACTGCTGGACGAGCTGTCCACTGAGTGCACAGCAGTGCCTGGACGTGTGCTGGGCGGTCTTCAAAGCAGCCAGCTCAGTGGGGGAGGCCATGGGGGGAGTCACCGAGTTGTAGTCTGTGCCACTTTCTGTAGTGTAAATACTCCCTTCGTGGCAGGTTTCAAGCTATCAGGGCGATGCCACTGAACACAGAGTTGGGACAAGATGTGCACATGTGTCTCTCACAAGCCCATTAGCTGGCTCAAGTACACCCTTGCACACGGCCGTGAGGTGTGAAGTAAATTAGACCCCCATACCTGGGACTCTCAGTTTCTGCAAAGTGTGAAATGCAGCAGCACATTGATTGGCAGATGGTCTCATAGGCATTTTGTACATTATAAAAGGAACGCCCTGTTGGGGTGCTCTGGCAGGCTTTGCCCCTCAAGATTACTGACTCTCAGATGGTTACAGGGCTCTTAGCTGCAGGACATAGGAGCACAGGTGTAACCCCACAACTGCTGCCCATTAAAACTGACGTGACTTCTGAATCCAAAATTGTCCCTGTCCCCAGGCAAGGGATGGGAAACACTAATTGAACTTCTGCAAGTTGCTCTGTACCCATTTGACAGGTGGGGCAAGCTTCCTGTCAGCAAGGTTGTGTGGGCTGCCCAGGTGGCAGTAAATTGGTGCCGGAACTCCCATCAGGTGTATGCATGCCTGTTCTGTGTGCCTGTTCTCACAGTATGCAGATACCGAAGGGATTCTGTTAGGACGCTGTCTCCCATTGCCTCCACCCTGGGCCAACCCTTGGAAGAACATAGGGGCATCCATTACAGATGTGGGTCCTGGGCTGCATTTCACCCTGTATGTGGGAGGAGAGGGGGGGAGGTAGGCCAGTCCTTTCGGATCTAGGAAGTTGCAGCTGCCTATAGGAGCACACCAACGATGACAGTGACAGTCACAGCCAGAAGGGGCTCCTTCCCTCTCTCCATTAGACGCCCTCTGGGCTGTGCTAACAAAGGCTTCAAGCCACTGGCAGAAAACTGCTGGATCTACACTTCCGCTGGGCGTTTGGTCCTGCTCTGCTGGCAGAGGGGAGAGAAGCCAGCCAGCACCTCAGCTGGGGGCCCCTCTGGCTCTTTAGCTGCCAGGAATTAAAGCTTCATCCTGGCCGAGCACTTCCCTGACTGTTTTTCATCCGAGGACCTTCTTAGTCTCGGCTTCTACTGTCCTAAGTCAGCTGCAGTGGATTTGTTTCTCTCACTTGACTTCCAAATTTGCACCTCTTGTTTCAACCTGTACTCCTGTCCAGAGGTGTTGATGGGTGCTTAGCAGGCCGGGAGTCTGAGGAGGGGGGCCTGCTTCCCTGAAGGTCAGGCTCCCATCTCTGCCTGCACTTTGCCTGGCCTCTGCCCTGTCCTCCTCTCGGCTTGAGACGCAGGCCTTGTGCTCCCGAGAGTGCCCTTGTTTCATGCGCAGCTGCGGTTCTAGGAGATGGCATTTGACAGGCACATCCAACCTCATTGCAGTGCGGCTCTTCTGTGGTTCCCTGTGGCACAGAGTGAACGTTTGCTTTTATTTATCTTTTCTTTTTATCGGGACCATCAGGATGTCACAATCCAACTACCAATCCTGAGAGCAGATTTTAATGAATGCAGCAGAAACTTGCACAGCCGTGATGCAATGTAATTGCCACAATTTCACACCCACACTCGCCTGCATTAGCGGCAGATTTCCAGCGAGTTGACCACTTGCTGGCCGTTTTGCAATTTCATCACCATGGAATCACCCGCTCCTAAGGTATTCAAGCCGCACCGATGTCTGAATGAAATGTGTGCTGAATTTTCACCAGGATGCCACGAGCAGAAGCAGGCAGCACTGCCATTAAGATTAATTAGAGAGTGAGTGCCCCCACTTAGGAACCAGCGGCAGACTAGGAATTACATTCTTAGTGCATTTTACAAAGATTCTCTGTTCCAGAACATCCGACTTTCTTCCGACCACTCTGACGCCTTTGACCTTACGAGCCGACTCGTTTTGGGGAACCAGAGCCGCCTGCCAGTGTCTTAAATTACCTGCCGAGTTTAGTTTCCTCTGAAGGGCTTAGGGGTGGCACTTTCTTTATAGGCTTTGTAGAACGGGGAGACACTGTCCTACAAAATTGTATTGCCTGTTTTTGTAAGATCTCTGAGCTAAGAATGTTTTTCTACATTCTTAAATGGTTGGGGAGAAATAAAAGAAAAATGTTCTGTGCCACGTGGAAATGATATGAACTTCACATTTCGATGTCTGTAAAGTTGAGTGGGACACAGCCAGGCCTGTGCATTTTCATGTCACCCCCAGCTGCTTTCATGCTGCAGTGGCAGAGTTGTGTAGTTGCATCAGAGACCGTAGGGCCTCCTAAGCCTATGTTTACTGTCTGGCCCTTTGCAGAAAATGTGTGCTGGCCCTGTATAGGAGAGCAGGTGCCCAGGTCGAGGGCACTGTGGTTCCCTGGTTGTCACTGAAGGACCCCTGTGCTGGTGTCTCGTATCAGTGAAGAGCTGTGTTTTGGGTAATGCCTACGAGGTGGCTGGTTTGAGACCTATGCCCTCCAGTGGCCCTGATGGCCGTTGGGAGTCAGGGCCCTACTGGACAGCAGGTTTCATCCCAGAGGGAGGGCCACGTGACAGTGTCCATTCAGGCGAAATGGAGGGGCCTCCAACCATGCTTGTGTGCGCTGGTGGCTTATTATTTGCCATTTATCATCGTGCCTTGAACATTCAGCAAAATGAAAAGTAGTTTGCCAATGAAGTAAAGTGGAAAATTAATTTCAGTTTTCTTCCTATTGCAAGTAAATGCAGAAATTAAAAACGAAGGCTGTAATCACTGCTGCGTTTTCATCTAAGGCTGAGTCTTACCAACTTAAAAACTGGGGTCCTTGCTAATATTCTGAAGGTAATCCATGCTGGCCAATGAGAAGTGCCCACTGAGAAGGACAAGTTCTCTTTCACGTGTGGCTTTGCTGAAAGAACAAACTGAAGAGTGCTGGGAAACAAATGGTGTGGTTTGTAGACGTATGGCGTTCATTGTCAGAACAAATACTACAAACTGGAAATCTGCAACCTTGAGACAGTCTAACTTCCCATTAAGCTGCGGTATGAGGGCAAATAAAAAAGGCCCAGAACTTTAAAAATCAAATACCACTCAGTTCTCCCAGGTGTCTAATTTCACGTTATTTGTCAATTGCAGATAATGGGATGCTGCATTTTCTCTGGAACTGTTGAGGGTCTAATTTCAGTAGAATTCCCATCAGGTATTTTGAGCATAAACCAGGAGCTGTTAATAAACTCCAGGACAGATATTCCTGACTTGCTCACTCAAGAAAACCAACTCTGGGTTAAGCTGTTATATAAAATATCCTAACTCTGCCAGTTGGCACCGTATAAGAACAAGAGGAGGCTGACTGGCTGGGTGGTTTTTCAAGCCGTTGGGCTGCTGCCTGGATACAGCAGAATGATCCTGCTTCTCTGACTCCCATCTTCTGGTCAATTCCACCAGCACTGACCCCGTTGTGCGACGCTCTGCCAGGCTCTGGAGCAGGAGGTGGAAGGAGACGGGGGAGGGTCTGGAGGTAGTGGGAATGCACCTGCCCCTATGCCGAGGTGTGTGCCTTCTCCTACCTGCCTTCAGTACCGCTCCCAGTGGCAATTCTAAACAGCACTGTAAGAGCCCTGATGCCAACACAGGAATTTCCCTTGTTGACTGAGAAGTGATGGGTGACAGTGAAGGTCATTGACAGAAGGGATATCAGCTGTCCACTTAAAAGCTGAGCCCTATGCCTGTTGACGGAGGTATAAAGCCTTGTGTAGCTCCCGCCACACAAAATGGATGCTTATCGCAGTGGAGTATCAGGAAATGTTGGAAATGTCTCTGTTGCTTACTTTAAAAATTCAGGAAAGCAAATAATCAGGACTGATTGCAAAATATTTAACAACTGTAGGACGCAGATACTGACCTATGACAATAAATATGGCTACAGGCAACTGGTTCAGGTGTACGAAAGAATATGGGCCAGATATCAGTGGCATATACTATTTTTAGAAAAACTTCTGAGTGATTACTAAACAAAGTATTTCTGGCTCAAAGGGATCAATTTCAATTGTGTGGAAAATCTACTTTTTCAGAGTGCCATGTTTCTCTGTAATTTCAGTAGTGAGATGATTACTCTTCAGGGTCTCTAAAGGCATGTGGCCTCCCGTGTCCCCCAGGTGGACTGATATAGGTCACCTAGCATTCACTCAACACCTGCCAGGGGTGGGCACTGAGCTGGGTCTGGGGAAGAGGAGATGTACAGCATGGTCCTGAGAGCCCAGCTCTGTGGGGAAGAAGAGAGAGGAACACGTGGGTGCTGATCAATGTGAACACGCCACGGGAGGGGCAAATGGGGGCTTCCGAGAATCATGGAGTCGGGGCCCAATTGGGATGGGGTAGGGGCTCCAGGAAGACTTCCTGAGGATGCTTAGAGGTGTCTTCCAAGACCAGGACCCAGCATTGGCCAGGCAGGGAAAGGAGTGGGGACTGCCCAGACAGAAGAAACCACAGGTAAGGTGAGAGGGTGAGCAGCCAGTCTGGAGAATTTCAACAGCTCTTTAGTGGTGGATGGGATGAGGCAGGCCAGATGGGTGAAGATCAGATTACAAGGAGTCTTATACGTCATGCTTTGGAGTTTGGATTTCATCCTGAAGACAAGGAGAAGTGGCTGAAGGATTTTTAATGTGCAGGGGAGGGTTTGATGAGCTTTAAGTTTCTGTTTTAGAACAGTATTTCTGGAATTGAGACTAGAGGCAGGAGACCAGTAATGAAGCTGGTAAAGTAATACAAGGATGAGATGATGGCAGCCTGACCTAGCAGATTGGCAATTGGGATGAATAAAAGTGGACTTGAACTAGGGCAAGGCTAGGAGAGGAAGGCTGGGCCAGTATGTCACCACAATCCAGGCCAGAAAGTCCAGGTTTCTGACTCAATACTGTCACTCCCCAAGAGAGAAAACTCGGAGAACGGAGGAGGAGTGGGGAGTAGTCATGTGCGTGGTATCTAAACTTTTTTGAATTTTATTCTCTTCTAATGGTGAAAGTAATACCTGTCTGACACAGGAAATTTGGGAAGTGCAAAAAAAAGGGAGGGGGGAGAGTGGAAGGAGGGAGAAAAACGAGATTGTCCATTTATATTATACCGTGTTTCCCCGAAAATGAGACCTAGCCGGACCACCAGCTTTAATGCGTCTTTTGGAGCAAAAATTAATATAAGACCCGGTATTATTTTATAATATAAGCCCGGGTCTAATATAATATAATATAATATAATATAATATAATACCCGGACTTATATAAGCCCGGGTCTAATATAATATAATATAATATAATATAATATAATATAATATAATATATAATATATATAATATAACATAACATAACATAAGCTGGGTATAATATAATATAATATATAATATAATATATAATATAACATATAATGTAATACCAGGTCTTATATTAATTTTTGCTCCAAAAGATGCATTAGAGCTGATGGTCTGGTTAGGTCTTATTTTCGGGGAAACATGGTACCGTAATGAAAAGGGATCAGTTGGAACTATATGTATTAACATGAATGTATCTCAAAGTGTTGAGCAAAAGTCAATTCTGACAGGGTATATATAAATAGTGTAATACTATTTGTAAACATCTGACAACATGCACGACAACACCACATATATGTGGCTAAAGGAAGGATAAGCACCAAATTCATAGCAAGAGGTATAATTGGGGAAAGGTACAGTGGTGGTATAATTGGGGAAAGCTATACTTGGGGATAAAACGTTAATTCTTTTGGTAACATTTATTTCTTAAACTGAGTGGTGAGTATGCTATTGTAGAATTTGTTATTCCCTATAACTCTACATGTCTTAAATATGGCATGACTTTTGAAAGTGACCAAAAACCCGTCACCTGAGACCATCATTTTAACGCATCTCCCAGGAATGTGCTCTCCACTCTTATATAGAGCCTTCACAGAGATACCCAGGGACCTACAGGCCCACCTGTCACCCTCTGGGCCAGGGTTTCTTGTCTGGGGGTGTGCAGATGTGTCCATAGTCTGCGAGATCTCTCCCATGCCCTTCTTTTCAGAGATTACACAACAGATTGAAGAAATACGGTGTCTGGGTTTTCACTATCACTTAAGAATCCAACATCCATGATTCAAGTCACTGGGGATGAGCTTGAAGACGACCTTGCCCCTAAAGTGTTAGTTTTCACCCTGGCACAGAAACCCCACTGCCCGGGAACCTGGTTCTAGAGCTAACAATACGCTAGTGGCATGTTCTGCTCAGCTGGAGTGTTCCACACACTGGCTCATAAATTGAATTTCATTTTCAGAGCCAGGATGAAATGAAGAAATAATTTTACATACTCTACATTTATTGAAATTATATCAAAATAAGCATTGAAGGTAAATTTCTCTTGGTAATACAATTTCAAGGATCATTTCATGAGCTTGCAGCTAGAAAAGCATCTAGGTTTGATAACCACAGGGAGAAACTGTCTGTACTCTATTTTGATCATGAAAGAAGATGGGGTCACTTTGGTTCCCTTTGCTGGGCCCACTCAGAGTCTCTCCTACCTGCACCTGCTTCCTACATTTTAGTACCTGTTGATATTTTGCAATCTTCCATCTTCCTTCTAGATATCACAGATCAGATATCATTTCTTCATTTCTTCATCATGACAGAGGACCTGAAATGATGATTATGGGACACAACATTCAACCAACGGCCATTTTGGCCCATGCACTGGCAACCAGCTGGTTTTGATAATATCAGAAAGATTCATGCATGATCTGATGCAGGCGGAGCCAGACATTTCCCACCAATTGTGGTTAACATAAGGGTAACTCATTGTACAAATTCAACAAAATTGTATAATTTCATGGAAGTTTTATGGAGGGTTAAAATGTGCAATTGACTCTGGCATAGATAGAGTGATTTCTTTGTGAGATGTAACCATTTCTCTCTAAGAATGAGCAACTTCTGAAGTGAGCTAAGTGTGTAGGGAGAGGGACTTCTATCTACCTACTTCTGTGGACGTTTCTATGCGACGCTGATTTCACTCACATTGATCCAGGTATGAATTTGGGGGGGTTGACTATCTTATTTAGAGTGGTGTTTGCTGAGAGGTAGAAGCTAATGTGGCAACCTCTCCAGTTCCTTTGCTATTTGGGAGCTGGTGCTTGGATACTTCTATATTTTGTGTTTTTATTTACCACTCCCAAAAGCCCAATGCATTTATCCTGTAAACATTCAAGGTTAACCCAAAGTCAGGTTGTGAATTAGTAAGAAATGAAATGCTGGTAAGTCAGGTGGGACCAGCTCTATCACCACTCCAACCTCCCTTATTGAATTTCGTGGCTTCAAGGTAGAGTCTAACTGATAATATACACATCTTGGGAGAAGTTGCTTTTTGTGTATGGACTGTAATCAGATTGTCTTCCCTGAATAAAGGGGGTATTCAGGGGAGACTTTGCAGAATTATAAAAGACTCCTGAGGAAGGCGGGTGCTGTGAGAATTACAGCCGACAGGACAGGGCGTCTGCACCTGCACATTACTTGCTGCGTCTGAACATCAGCCGTCTCTCCATTTGCTCCCTTCCCCGTCCTGACGCTGGCTTGATTGTGCTCATGTGGTGCTGAATATCTCTCCTCAGTGTCATCAGCAGGAGTACTCATTTGAAACAAAGGTGTCTTTGACTTTCCTACACATTTTCTGAGACAAAAAGGAAAACAGGAGTAGTTTGACAGCTACTAGGTTAAAGCTTAAGAGGTATTGTATTGCTCCTGCAGTGTTTCTAGAGCAACCTGGCAGCAGGAAATGGGGTTGGGGAGAAAAATCTATATGGTGATATGAAAATTAACACTAATGAAATGTCACTAACTTTCTTGAGTGACTACTATGTATTTTGCACTGTATTTTTATTGTGGATTTTTATTATGTTTCATGGGATGTCACATTTATACAGCAAAGCACACAGATGTTAGGTGTGCAGCTTGATGCACTTTTACACAAGTATATATGACTCTAACCACTCCCCAACTCAGGATAGAACATGTCCAGTAAATCAGAAAGTGCCTTCATGTCCCTTCCTCTTCCATAACTGCCACCTCCACCGGCCTCACCAAAGTAACCACTATTCTGACTTCCGTTGCAGTAGATTACTTTTGCCCATTGAACTTGACAGAAGTGGGATCGTACAACCTAGACCCTGGTGTCTGGCTTCTTTTGATTGACGTTGTATCTGAGCTTCATCCTCGTCTTAGTGTGTCTCAATTTCCTGGTCTTTTTCGCAGCTACATACCGGTGGTGTTCTGCATGAACATACCGCTATTTATCTCTCCTACTCTTGGTGGACATTTGGGCTGTTTCCAGCGTCGGGCTGTTATGAAGGACTCTGTCACAGTCTTGTTTGCGCCTCTAGTGGACACGTTCATCCATTTCTCTTGGACATATTATTCCCTAGAAGTGGAACAGCTGCAGTACAGGGCAGACATAGGATTCTTTTTAGCTTTGTGGGGAAGGCCCAACAGTTATCCAAAGTGGCTGTATCAATTTTACCCACACTAACGCTGTATGAGGATTGTGGTTGCTCTGCCCCCTCTCTAAGCCTTGGTCCTGTCAAACATTGTAATTTTAGTCTTCCAGCAACGTTTTCTTAATTCAGTTATTCTGATGATTAATGGTGCTGAGCTCTGATTCACATGCTCATTGGACACTGGGCACCTCTTTCATGAAGTGTCTTTTCAAGTCCTTCACCCAGTTTTTAAAATTGTGTTTTCTGCTTTCTTATTGATTTGTAGGAGTTCTTTCTATATTAAGGACAAAGATATATGTATTGTAGAAAACTTTTGTCTATCTGTGGCTTGATTTTTCATTCTTTCAATGGTGTCTTTTGATGAATATAAGTTCCTGATTTTTCTGAAGTCCAATTTATCCATCTTTTCTTTTATAATCAGAACTTTTTTGAAGAAAATTTTGCCTGCCTCCAAATCATGAAGATAGTCTATGTTTTCTTCTTGAAGCATCAGAGTTTGACCTTTCTTATTTAGGTTTATGATTTTTCTGGAATTGATTTATGGTGTGAGGCAGGGGTCAAGGTTTGTTTTGTTTTTGTTTTTTTCCCCTAAACTGATGTCTATTTGGCCAGACCATTTATGGAAATATTTTCTTCCCCTATTGCATTGCAGTGATGTGCTGGGTGTTTTACATGTCGTCTGTAGTTTAGTTCTCACCATAACCCTAAAATACATATATTGGTTCTATCCCTATCATACATATGAGGAAACTGAGGCTCAGAGAGATTAAATAACTTATCCTGGCCACATAGTAAAAGCTCATAGTTGCGGACTTTACCCTCTGCCATAGAAAAGACACGCTTTTCCTGCCTTTCCGTTCACACTGGGTGAACAGTATGACAAGGAGGCAAGGAAATGCCATGTAATCAGATTGTGGGATGCTGGGTATTGCATTGTGTCTCAGGTGAGTGTCTCCTGGCAACACTCAGTCCAGCCTCAGGTCAAAGCGGATCTGGTGATTTCTCAACATTAGAGAAGCGAACACTCGTGAGGATGCACCATGAAGAGGAGCCTTCTTTGGGTTCAGGAACTGATGGATGCATAGCTGTGTTTCACTCCTGCAGAGAGATCACCTGGATGGGGACCACCTGTCCAGTCTTTCCCTATTTGTCAGGAAGACTTCCTTCACTGAGCGTGCCTGATTCCACTGCAGTTGTGTTTCCTCGGGTTTTGTTTCTGTACCAACAAGGAGATGTCAGAGTGGAGGCTTGTGTCCTTGGACTGGATGTGACAAGGACAAAAGCAGACCACATTTATTGTTACCATCAGTAACCCAAGCATTTGATAGCAAAAGCAAACCCTTCATTCATTCAACATGTATTTACTGAGGGTAGACTGTGTGGTTCCAGGCACTGGAAAAATGGCTCTGAACAAACTAGATGGGGATCCCTGTTCTCCAGGAGCTTCGATTCAGAGGAGAATCTTTTCATAAAAGTGCTTTCAAGCTTTTTCATTTAAAAATCAACGAACTTTAATGAACTCCTTCCCTCCTCCCCCAAGCTTCTCCACTTTCACTGGCATTTTGACAACCCAGTTCTAGGTTGTAACCCTAGGCAGTCTCCCAGTTCCTTACCTACTTTCTAGTAATTTCTACTTATCTCCAAAGATTGGAAAATAGAAGCAGCAGCTTGAAATGCCTTGGAAAGGCAGTGGTTCCTATCTTGTTCTAGAGGATGAATTCAATTGTAGGCATTACTGTTTGTGGTTATACCACCAACTTAGTGACACGTAGCTGTCCTTTCCTCATTTTACAATACTGCAGAAATGCTCAGTATTTTTAAGATGGTTTTTAGCAAGAGGGTAAGGTTCTCCTTAATAAGGAAGCCAGTTTAGGACTTAATCCTGCAAACCACTGGTTTAACTTCTCCTGGTCCTTTTTCCCGGAGACAGTAGGTAAAATGATCTCAAATGGAGCCTGTGGCCTTTGATATGAATTTGGAGAAATTGTGCATAGTATAGAATCTTATGCTCCTTGAATCTGCTGAGATAAAGCAGGTTGCTTTTAATAAGGTTGTTTTCATTCTCATGATTGGTCTTCAATTAGTGATTTCAGTTTCCTTTTGCCTCAATTTCTTTTGGCTTAGGTCCCCCCTATATGATACTTTATTCCAGTAATTCAATCCACCATGCATTTATGAGGTATTTACCATACGAAAAACTATGGGTCATTCCGGGGAACAAACGAATGAATAAAACCCAATACTTTGCACAAGGAGTTTGCAATCTAGTGAGAGAAACCCAGATTCCATCAACTACTGCAACAAGCCAAGTGGGCTGAATGTAGCCGAAGTGGTGATGGCCATAGAAAGAGTTACTAGTTATGAAGCATTTATTATGTGCTGGGCAACGTATGTGCATTTTGTAAATGTTCTCTCTAACCTCAGAGCAACCCTTCAGAGTAGATTTAATTATCCCTCTTTTACAGAATTGAGGCCTGGAGGGGATGAATGACACACTCAAGGGTTTTCTGCTGCCGTATAAACAGCCAGGACTTAAATCCAGGGCCACCTGGCTCCAAGGCTGGCTGTGCCCTCCCCTTCCCACTCCTTACCCCGAGGGGGAGCAAACACAGAGGAGGGAATGATTAGTTCTAGTTTAGAGAGAGACAGTAGCATGGGCTATTTTTTAATTAAATTTAAAATTTTTTTGAAATAATTGTGGGTTTACATGTAGCTTTAAGAAATAATACAGAGATATTCCATGACTCCTTTACCTTATCTTCCCCTAATGATAACATCTTACAAAAGTACAGTACAATATCACAAGTAGTATGTTGGTTTGATACACTCAAGACATGGAACATTCCATCACTCCAAGGATTCTTCCCGTCGACCTTTTATAGCCACACCCACTTCCCTCTTGTTCCCACCCCTCCTCCACCCCACAACCACTTATCTGTTCTCCATGTCTGTCATCTTGTCATGTCAGAATGTTATGCAAATGGCATCACAGAGCATGTAGCCTGTGGGGGTGGCCCTGCCTTTGGCATAATTCTTTAGAGATTCATTCAGGTTGTTGCATGTATAATAGTTCATTCTTCTTCAGTGTTGAATAGTGTTCCATGATATGGATATACCACATTTGGGGTTTTTTTCCCTAGTTTTATTGAGAAATAATTGATATATATCGCCATGTAAGTTTAAGGTGAACAGCGTAATGGTTTGACTTACATATGTTGTGAAATGACTCACAGTCCATTTAGTTAACAGTCATTATCTCATATAACAGTAGAAAGAAAGAAAAAACCTTGTGATGAGGTCTGTTAGGATCAACTCTCTTAATAACTTTTTTCCAGTCTGTGTAGCTTTCATTTCCTTTTCTTTATTGCACTGGCTAGAATTTCCAGAATTATGTTGAATATCAGTGGTGAAAGCAGACGTACTTGCCTTGTTACTGATCTTAGGGGGAAAACATTCCCTCTTTCACATTAAGCATAAGTGAGTTTTAGGCTTTTTGTAGATTTCATAGATTTTTTTTCTCAAAGTTTTTATCATGAATGAGTGTTCAATTTTGTCAAATGCTTTTTCTCCATTGATATGATCATGTAATTTTTTTTAGCCTGTTAATATGGTAGATTGCATTTGAGTTGAATACTGAACTAGGCTTGTATTTCTGAAATAAACCCCACTTGGTCATAATGTATATTCTTTTTACATATTGCTGAATTCTACTTACTAATATTTGTTAAGGAATTAACATCCATATTCACGTGGGACATTGGTTTATAATTTCCTTTTTTTGTCTGTCTTTTTCTGGTTTGGGTAGTAAGGTCCTACTAGTTTCATAAAATAAACTGGGAAATGTTCTTCTGTTTTCTGGAAGACATGATGTAAAATTGATGTTTATGCTTTAAATGTCTGGTAGAATTCTCAAGAGAAAGCACCTAGGCTTAGAGATTTTAGAGGGAAAAGTTTTAATTATGAATTCGATTTCTCTGATAGCTATAGGACTAGCCAAAACATGTATTTCATATTGGGTGCATTGTGGTAATTTGTGTTTTCAGGGAATCTCAGTTGTCAAATTTGCGTGTAGAATTGTAGATAGTATTCCCTTATTGTCCTTTTGATGTCTGCCAGATCTTGAGTGACACCCGCATGTTTCACTCCTGCCACTCATAATCAATTTCTTCTCTCTTTTTTTCTTGTTGGAAGTTTGTCAACTTTATTGGTATTTTCAAAACACCAGCTCTTTGTTTCATTCTTGTCTCTATTGGGTTTCATTGATTTCTGCTTCACCTTTATTATTCCCTTCCTTCTGCTGCTTTTGGGATTAGTTTACTCTTCTTTTTCTAGTTTCTTGAGATGGGAGCTTAGATTATTAATTTGAAACTTTTTCTTTTTTTCTATTGCATTTAGTGCTATAAATTTTCCTCTCAGCCCTGCTGCAGCTGTAACCCACAAATTTTGATATGTTGTATTTTCATTTTCATTCAGTTCACTTTATTTTTTTTTAAATTTCCCTTGAGATTTCCTCTTTGATTCATTGATTATTTAGAAGTGTGTTGCTTAGTTTCCAAGTGTTTGGAGACTTATCATTTTTTTCTGTTACCAATTTCTAATTTGATTCCATTATAGTCAGAAAACACACTTGATCTGATTTCAATTCTTTAAATTTGTTGATGTTTGTTTTATGGCTCAGGATATGGTGTATTATGGTATATATTCCATGGGCACTTGAAAATAATGTGCATTCTGCTGTTTGTTTTTGAGTATATATTCTATAAATGTCAATTCGATTTTGCAGGTTGTTGGTGTTGTTAAATTCTGCTGTATCCTTGCTGTTATTCTATCCAGTTGTTCTATGAAGAGTTGAGAGAGGGATGTTAAAATCTCCAAATATAACATCAGATTTGTCTATCAGTCCTTTCAGTTCCCTTAGCTTTTGCTTCACATATTTTGCAGCCCTGTTGTTTGGAACATATCTGTTTATGATTTTTATGTCTTCTTGGTAGATTGTTTCATCGTTACGTAATGTCCCTCTCTTACTCTGGTAATTTTCTTTGCTCTGACGTATACTTTATCTGATATTAATATAGTTAGTCCTGCTTTCCTTCGATTATATACAGAGGGTACCAAAAAGAATGTATACACATTTTAAGAAAGGAAAAAACGGTATTAAAATTGTAATACTCAATATATATTGATAACAAAAGATGAATACCAGTCATGTATACATTTTTTTGGCATCCCCTGGTATATCTGTCTCCATCGTTTTACTTTCAACCTGCCTATAGTGCTGTATTTGAAATGAATTTCTTGTAGATAGCAAATGGTTATGTAATGTTTTCTCATCTACTCCATGAACATCTCTTAATTTGTGTATTTAGACCATTTGCATTTAATGTAATTATAGATATGTTAGTGCTTAGTCAACCATTTATTATTTTCTGCTTGTTCTGTTTTTCGTTTCTCTGTTTTCCTTTTGTGCTTTTCTGTGGGTTACTTGAAGATTTTTTAGAATTTCATTATGATTTTACTACAGTGTTTTTGAGTATGTCTTATACTTTAAAAAGCATAGCTTGTTTAGTGGTTATTTGAGATATTATATACATACATGATTCACCTCTATATACACACATATATATATCATCAGGGTCTCTTAGCATTTTGCCAGTTCAAGTAAAATGTAGAAACTTTACCTTCCTTTACATCCCTTTGCCCTCCACCATTTATAATATGATTATTTTAAATACTTTCTCTACATACATTTAGAACCACATCAGATTGTGTGGTAATTTTTGCTTCAACCATGAAACATAATTTACAAAACTCAAGAGAAGAAAACCCATTATAATTGCCTATATTTTTGCTCACTATATTCTTTCTTCCTTTGTGATATTCCAAGGTTCTTCTTTCTTTTTTTCTTTCTGTTTAGAGAACTACCTTTAACTCACTCCCTCAGGATAAATCTGCTGCCCACAAATTTTCTTAGTTTTTTTCTTTTTTTGGTTTGTTTGTTTTTTCATCTGAGAATGTCTTGATTTCCCCTCCATTCCTGAAATTATATTTTCACTAAGTATGGGATTCTTTTCTCTTAGCCCTTGAAAAATATTGTGTCACTTCCTTCTGGCCTCCATGGTTTTAGGAACTCTGATAAATGGATTTGCCAAAGAGAGAAAAGGAGAGCGTGTTCTATTGAAATATTATAAGACATTTCCGCCTGCTGTTTCCTTAGCCATATTGGGATCGTGGGCAATGGGTAGAATTGAGCCTGCAACAGCCATAACATACTGGTAAGACTAAGTGAATGATTGAAAAGCTTTCTTTATCAGTGGCCACAAAAAGGGAAGCACTTGTGTCACTCACTTGGCTGGGCATGCGTGTCGTGATTCCTTCCTCCACATAATAAAAGAGAAGGACAAGAGAGGCCACAGGGACATCTTAGCCAAGAGGGGTTGGGATATTAGAAACCAACCACGGCTTGTACATTTTGTACACAAATGGTTGTTTATGGGAGGTTTTTACTGTGCTTAGTCTCAGCTCATGTCCCACAGGTCCCTGGGGACCAAAACTTGGCTCAGGGTGAGAGATCAGAGGACAGCTGGGTGTGAGCAGGCACACAGAGAGGAAGGAGGGCGTCAGGAGTGCAGTCACACTCGCTGGGAGGTGGCGCTGGGGTGGGAGATGCATTATGCATGGCCTCGGCGGGGCTATAAGTCACTTTCACGCACAGGGTACTATGCACCACATCTTTTAAATAATAATAGGCCAGCATTTATCTCTTCTAAGGATGACTGTGCTGTTTAAAAATCATTTTGCCCACACCAGGGATGGGACCATCTAGCCTGTAAATTGGCTTCATCATCAGTCACCCTACTGGTTCTGATCAAGAAGGCGGGAGAGACACTGAAAATCACCAGATCATCCAAGGCCCCGCCACCCTTTGGCATGCGCAGCAATCGATAGGGCAAGGCTGGGGCATGTTACACCACCTGGGAAGAGTGGGTTTCAGAGTGACTCTCCCCGGCCGTGCACTTATGTGATTATTCACTCGCCCCACTTAAGAAAAATCAATTCTGCTTTAGCAGTGCCTGGTGGCCGTGTAGTTTTTTTCCCTCTGATGCCATCATTCTTTTTTATATTTATTTAAGATCAGCTTTCTATAAAAAATCCACAGACAAAGGGGAGATGCCGAATGTCCCTGATTTAAGCGAAAAGGAAACAACCCTCTCACGTGTACTCTCGTGGAGAATATGTCTTGTGACTTATTTTTGTTAAGTGAGACACTGGACAGCATTCCAGGTGTTATTTCAAACAATGACCCCCTGGCCCACCAGCAGGGGGCGTGGTGTGGAGAGGAAGATGGGGCCAAATCTGGAGGCAGATGGTTGAAAAGCTGGGGATGGGAAAGTGACTCATGTTCACCGAGGGCTTTCCCAGACCTGAAGAACAGGGTAGATTGTTTTCCCGAGACACCAACAGCCATGCCCTGGGAGCACCTTTGGATGCACCATTTCTAACCTCCAAGGGCAAGTGTGTGTCACAGACGTCACCGGCGGGGACCTGTGGGCCAGGTTCCTCCCACAGAAGCATTTGGTTGGACCCCAACAGTGTTGTTTTTGTTGTTTACTTTGAATTAGTTGATAGTATTTTAAAAATTTGGAAGATTGCAAATATTAAAAGACAAGCCTAGAGTTTCTCTTAAAAGACTAGGCGGTCTGGCAACACCAGACCTCTGCTCCCATCAGCTGAGTTGAGAGGTGCCCATCCCGGGCGCGAGGTGGGGGGTGCTCTCCGCCCCAGCCCCAGCCCGCCTGCCTTCTGTTTCCATGGCACATGCTGGCTTCTGTGAGCACATCGTCTCGTGACCCTGGCATACAGCCGAGGTGAGATGCCAGCCCGGAAGGTCGAGTCCTAGCACACTCCATCCTTAGGGAAGGTCAGATTGTCAGGACCTTTCGGAGTGTCCTCTACACTTTGATTTGAAAAAGGATTTTCTTGAAAGTAATGGCACCGCTAATGCAAATTGACTTTTCTTTCTAACAGTTTATTTTCCAGAGAACAAATACGGGGAGCTCTTACGTGCATGTACTAATGGTAGAGAGCACAGGTTTGGAGAATGCAATCCATCCCGCCGGGGAAGAGCATGTTGGCGCTGCTCTCAGCCGTGAGCTGTTGGCCCAGTCTCAGGAAACAGGCTGATGACAGGCAGCTGCCACGCGGACTGAGAGGTGATGGGAAGGGACCCCCTGGGCGGTCAGCCTGCCCGCAGCGCACCTTCCGTCTTCTGCACTGGGCCTGCGCCCACAGCTGCAGAGCCCTGACTACGTCAGATTATGTAACACGGTCCACACATTACCTACCTCGCCTTCCAGAATGTCAGCCCCTCCCAGGCCTAATCGTATCTCACATTTGCTACACGCTTCAGGTGTACCTGAAACAGTGCAAGGACTTCATCTGAACTAACTCATCACGTCTTCTTCTCAGTGTCCCTCTGGGGCAGGTGTACGTGGCATCCCCATTTTTCAGATGAAAGAACCCAAGTGCAGAGACACTTGAGTTTCCAGCAGCAGGCAGAGCCGGCAGTGTGGCTATTTACAGGTTTGTTGAAGTGAGTCTAAGCAGTGTCACACTTGAATGATTGAATTTTTATTACAACCACTTTGTGGAACTGCATAGTATACATTATAGTGTAAATTATATATTTTTTCCATTTTTATTACTGTGTCACATTGTTTACACACATCACGCATGTGTAATTTATGGACAATTCAAGGGATGTTCAAGGGCAATTAGAGACCAAATGGTCCTTCAGTTTCTTCTTCAAGGCATTCAAAACCAACAATACCCATTTGCAGATTATTTTTCATTTTGTTTCATTTTTTAAAAACAAATAAAGCATCAGTGAATGTATATATCTATCTTGGAGCAATGTGGAATTGAACCCTCCAAGTGAAACTGATGTGTCAGAACGTATGTGCGTTTGAAATTTTGATAGATACGACTTTCCTTCCCATGACTGCTCTACCAATTTACGTTTGCACCAACAATGTGAAGAGAACCCCCTTCCCGCATCCTAACGCTGGATTGTTTATAGGGGTATGTGTGTGTGTGTGTTTGCCAATCTAAGAGAAAGATAACCTTATCTCATCGTTGATTTTAAATTGAGGTGAAATTCACATGACAAAAAGTTTACCCATTTTCAAGTGTACAGCTTAGTGGTGTGTAGTACATTCGCAATGTTGCAGCTACCACCTGTATCTAGTTCCAAAAGAGTTTCATCACCCCCCACCCTGAAAAAAACACACCCCTGTACCCATTAGGCAGTCACTTCTCATTCTCGCTTCCCCCCATCCCTAGCAACCACTAACCTGGTTTTCATCTTTGTAGATTTACCTGTTCTGGATACTTCACGTAAAGAGAACCATACAGTACGTGACCTTCCTTGTATGTCTGGCTTCTTTCACTCAGCATGATGGTTTTGAGGGTGTGTAGCAGGTGTCAGTGCTTCATTCCTTTTATACAGCTGAATATTATACCGTTGTATATACATGAAACAGTTTGTCCATCCATTCACTCAGACATTTGCGTTGTTTCTACCTTTTGAGTTTTGTGAATACTGCCGATAAGAACATTTGTGCACAAGTATTTGTCTCAGTACCTGTTTTCAATTCTTTTGTGTACATACTGTGTTTCCCCGAAAATAAGACCTAGCCGGACCATCAGCTCTAATGTGTCTTTTGGAGCAAAAATATAATATAGCACTGGGTCTTATATTAATTTTTGCTCCAAAAGACGCATTAGAGCTGATGGTCCGGCTAGGTCTTATTTTTGGGGAAACACGGTACATACGATAATATGGTCATATGGTAATTATATGTTTAACTCTTTGAGGATCTACCAGACTGTTTGCCCCAGCAGACGTATATTTTACATTCCCACCAGCAGTGTCATATGAGAGTTGCCGTTTCTCCATATCCTCACCAACACTTATTATTCTATCTTTTAGTTTTGACTTAATGAGAACCATCCTGGCAGACGTGAAGTATTATCTTGTTGTTGTTTCGATTTGCATTTCTTTCACGACTGATGATGTTGAGCACCTTTTCACGTGCTCGCTGGCTATTTATCTTCCTTGGAGAAATTCAAGTCCTGTGCCAAGTTTTAAACTGGGTTGCTTGTCTTTTTGTAGATGAGCTGTGATAGTTCTTTGTATATTCTGGATTGTAGATCCTTATTAGATACATGATTTGCAAATATTTTCTCCCACTCTAGATTGTCTTTTCACGTTCTTGATATCTTTTGATGTATAAGGTATTGTTTTAATTTATTTAAATATTGTCGTATTAATATACATTTTACTAATTGCTAAAGAGCTCCAGCATCTTTTTAGTGTATATTATCCCTTTGCATTTATTTTTCTATGGAACCCATGTTCAAATCATTTGCTTACTCATTTCTAAAGTGTTTTCTTCTAATATAATCATAAGAGTCACTTTTATAGCCTGGATATTAATCCTAGTCTTTTAATTTTATATGTAATAACATTTGTCATATCAAAGTTACTCGTTATTTTATAGTTCAGTTGTTCATCTTTTATGGCCTCTGGATAGTTTGTCTTCTTTAAGAAGAATTTCAATATTATGAAAAACTGTCTTCTATTATCTTTTAATTTCACATTTTTATTTTTATACCTTTCATTCATTTTCAGTTTAGTTGCGTGTATGGCTTTAAATATGGACTGTAACATTATTTTATCCTCAAATGAATGCTCAGTTTTGCAGGCTGTCCCATTCCCTTTAACTTGAAATGTCCCCTTCATAATCCCAAATGTGCATGGGTGTCTTACTCTCTGTTGTATTCCACTGATCTCTTCATCTATTCCTTTACTGACACTGTACAGTTTTCATTAATTAGAGTAAGTTTTGACAGGTAGTGTGACAATGTCCCACTCCTACTGTACATTATTTAAGTTGTCTTGGGAAGTCTCTCTTCCACATACATTTATGATTCAGAGTGACAGTTTTTTATTTTATTATGTATTGTCAGTTTTTTAATTAAACATGGAATTTACAAATTAATTTGGGCAGAATTGACGTTACAATTTTGACTTTTTCATTTAGAAACATGTCATGCCTCCCCATTCACTTAGTTTGTGTTTTTTTCCATTTCCTCCAGTATAATTTTATGATTTTCTCCACATAGGTCTAGCATGTTTCATGTTAGGTGCGTTCTTGGATGCATTGTAATTTTCTTGCCATTGTTAACTTTTTTCCTCCTGATGTTTTCTGCTTATTGTTGCTCTTTGTGAAAGTTATTGATTCTTGGAGGTTGCTTTTGATTGTGGTTAAATTAGTCTGTTCTCCTAGCATTTCTAATAGCTTTCAGCTTAAACGCTTGAGTTTCCAGGTAGACACAGTCATGTTATCTGAAACAGTGAGGGTTTTGTCTCTTCCATTTCAACGTCCTGCCTCTTACGTCTTTATCTTTCTGTGTTGGCAGCATCCCGTGGTCTTGCGAATGCTTGCTTTGTCCCCAGCTTCTAAAGTGTCACTACTTGGCACTTCATGTTCCCTCACAAGAAGTCTCATTATTTATATGAAATTTCAAAACATCCAGAAGTCATCTCACATGTTTGATAACTACACACTGGAAAATTTTATTTACAAGCTGGTCCAAATATACTGGTCTTAGAAATTTTGCCCATTTTAGAAAAATCACAAAATAAGAATTAAATGTCTTTTGCTTTGTTAAAACTTTTAATCAGATTTTCATATTTGATGATTTTATTTACACTGTACTTATGGAATGAACTTATTTCTACAGCAATTTGGCTGAAGACCTGAGTGAATAGAAAACTCATTGAAATGCATTTATTTATTTAATCTCATGTTTTAACAGTATAGTAGACGGAGGCAGCTTCCTTGATAGGAAAACTTCTCCCCCATCATAAAATGCTGCTGCAGAGACTCCCATTAGCAATAAAGAATCCTTCCACATCCTCTCCCACCCCCACCGTAGGAATTTCATTTTCTAACAGGGTGACCTTGTTTGTGGTATAAATTCACTTTCACCTGCCTGCGGTAATGTTAGCTTCTGTTGTGGAACAGAACCCTACAGCGGATTTTTCTCTCCCTTCACAGAGGTTTTGCTTTTCCTGCTAAATGCACTAATGCAGACTACAGTGGAGTTGCTGAGTGTTTCAAACGTGAAAAATACTTTTGCAACGCCGTACGCTGCCCTCGGCATGGAAAGGTGCTTCCACACTGCCTTGCTCAGCTTGGAGACTGTGGGCTTTTTCTCCCCGTGGCCCTGGAGACACGGAGGTTTAATAAACTTCAAAGCTAATTTCACTTCAGGCTCAGCTTTCTGCAGCAGAAATCTCTTGCCCATCAGCCAAGGACCAGTTCTTGGCTTCGGCTCAGCTGGCACCGGGCCTCCCATCCGCATGTTAAGTACTTCAGGTGCCTTGGCTTCCAGGCTCCCCTGCCCTGGCCAGCAGCTAGCTTTGCTGTGCGCTCTTTTTGGAGGCAACCCCTCCCGTGGGGTAACAGGAAGGCACATCTAGAAGAAGCAGAGGGGGAATTCTAAAGGGGTTCATTCCGACTTGAGTTGGAATTCCAGCACCTTCCCTGAGGAGCTGGGGGGTGTCAGACAGCTGAGCCACAGCTGTCTGTGTGTTCAGTACAGTCAGTCGCACGTGGGCTGCTGTGGGAGTTGAACGAGAAAGGGAAATGACACACCTATAATGGTGTATCTGGCGTGGGAGGAACATTAGTACACTCCTAGGGCCCCCAAAACAGCGCCACAGATCGGGGGCTTAAACAACTACTCACTCTCTGAAGGCCAGGAGTCTGACGTCAGGGTGTCGGCAGGGTTGCTTCCTTCTGAGGTCTGGCAGGGAGACTCTGTGCCAGGCCTCCCCGTAGCTTCTGGGGGCTTTGCTGGCAACCTTTGGGGTCCCCTGGCCTGTAGAAGCATCTGCCTTCATGTTCATGTGTTGTCGCCCTGTGCATATCTGTCCAAATTTCCCTTTTCATAAGGATATCCCACCAAAATGACTTCATTGTAACTTGATGACCTCTGTCAGGGCCCTCTCTCCAAATAAGCTCTCATTCTGAGGAACTGGGGTTAGGACTTCAGTGTATGGTTTTGGGGGCTGGGGGCTAAGGGGACAACGACACACGATTCAACCCGTGACAATATTCAATAACTATTATCAGTTTCAAAATGTTCAATAATAGAGCAAAACCTGGAGAGTTCCCTCCAGATGAAAAGGACAGAAGTTTCTCTGCGGGGCTGTAGAATTTCTTGAGTATCCAGAGAACCCTTTAGAGACAAAATAGTAAAATTCGGTTGAGCCCTGCGTTGCAGAGGAACTTGAAAAGTTGTGAGGACCCCAAGGATCTTAATCTTCCAGGAAAACAGCCTGTGAAGCTCAGGCAGGGGGCTTTTGTGCTCACTATGTGTGGGAACCCCCCGACCCCCGACAGGGAAGAAAGAGAGGCTTGCTGCCCTGGGAAGCGCTTTGCTTTGGCAGCTGCAGGCAGTAGCTGTGTCTGTTATAGATGTTCAGTATCATAAGAACCAGGTAGCAGGCAGGAGTTTGGGGCTGGGTTGCTAGGCAACAGCTCTCATTTCCTGGGAAAGCCAGGAACCAACCGTCTCATTCCCCTTGTCCGAACATCTCTTCTTTGGTGAAAGCTACATTTAGAGAATTGATGATAATTTAGAACTTTCTTTTGTGGGGGGGGGGGGGGGGTCGGGGATGTATATATATATATAACCAATCAGTTAACGAAATCTAAACACAAAGCTCTCCTGTTGGAGATGACAGCGTTGACATTCCTTTGTTGTTTCTTGGCTGTTTTTCCTGATTGGATTGTAAGAGCATCAGGGTGGGTCCTTAGCTGATGTGGAAGTTAGGGATCTGTGGGCTGCAAAGTTGAGAGGTGTGATATCCAGCCTTGCTCCTTCTTTACTTTCAAATTTCAAGTGCCAAGGATAAAAACGCAATTAACTGTTATCTTTTGTTGGAAAGGGAAATAAGCACGAGACCCACTTAACATTCCTCTTTATTTTTACCTTCCTGTGTTTGTTTAATCTTAGACGTTCCTATTCCAGCTTCTGAGGACCTGGCAGGGTGCTGACTGGCTTGTCACATCCCACTGTAGGAGCTTCATGTTTGAGGGTAAACAGAGGCTGTGTGGTCAAGAACCCCAAACCCCCTCAGCTGGCCAGGGATTTTCTGGGCTGCCTTTGAAACGCAGCTATTTTTGTCAGACTCAGGCAGGGCTATGAAAGAATTAAAAGGCAACATTGTCTGTGAGAACACAGATAGGGCTTCCCCGCTGGTTTGGGGGGGACCATCTGGATGTTGAGAGCACAGGTCCTTGCAAAGAGAGCGGGCACCCAGGCAGACAGGGTTACCGTCATTCTTTCCTGAAGCCTTGGACAGAATCAAGACTAAGGCTGATCACCAAGGGCGCAGTGGAAGGGTTTTAGGTGTGTTTGCCCAGGCGTGTCTATTGCACACTACCTCATGCTGACACCACCCCAGCCACCCTCTCCCAAGCTCAAAGTTGTATCAAGCCCCTACGTCCACAGAGGGAGGACATTCTGTGTCTAACAGTGGGGCTGGTTGTGTCTAACTGAGGGCTGGTTTCTGGTGTCAGTGCACCCTGATGCCCAGTGTAGCACCCCTGCAGAGGCCACTTCCAGATACCTGCAGTGTGCAAAGGGTGGCTTGCCCTTTCTTCCAGCCACATCCCTCTCATAACCCTGAAGTTGGCCCCCGGAGGGGGCTGTGTCTTTGTTCCACACCTGTCAGAAAAGGAGTAGGAATCTAAATCCTGCGCCACACATCACCAAATCATGGGCGCTAGTGACATCTCAGATTGTTCTTGGAGAAGAGAAACCACTGGCAGGGGTTTCAGCACTCACATCTAATGTGGGCCTGAGCCGGCCCCCTGGAAGTTCAAGGTGGGGAGGGGGGCTCATGGTAATTCACGCTCTGTCCCCTAATGAGGACATGCAAGGGAGAGGGGCTGAGGAAGGCAGCAGGGGGAGAGCGTGTCTTGGTGGCCTGTGGAAGAAATGGCCATATTTTCTCTGCATTTATTTCTAATGGGGAGATTCCAGACAGATGAAAGGAAAGTGAAAAAAAAAAAGCAATTGTTATTTTTACTATCTACATAATTAGAATCCCTGCTGCTGTGGGTTTAAATTGTTAATACTGTTCTCACTATTTCCTTTACGTCCAGGAATTTCAGACAATGCACTTGACCTGCAGAGGTATTGAGCACCTCTTCATGGTCTACAATCTGATAGCAGCAATCTATTAAGAACCTAGTGGTAGATTTGGGGGCTACTTAAAAATTCCCTGGGCTGCACTGACAATATGGGGCTCTTCACATGAGCCTGATGTCAAGAGGCCACCGGCGTGGCTGGTGTTGGCTCCCGGGAGGAAGGGAGGCACTCCTGGGGTGACCGTGACTTCCCCAGACACTGGCCAAGGGGCACAGCATGTGCAGACCCCTGGGGTATTGAAGGCAGTGCTGTGTTCCCATGGCCTGAGTGAGAAATGCACCCATTACCACCCCTCCCCCACTTCTGGCCATTTGCTGAGAGATTAGGGGAAAACAGTGAAAACAGCACCAACCATCACACTTGGAATCCATTCTAATTCTGACATTCTTTGTAGAAAGATGAAGGTCATAGAGCAGGGGTGTCCCAACTGCGGCCCGAGATCCATTTTTTATTGGCCCGCAGCAAATTCCAAAAATATATTTGGTTTACTTAAATAAACCAGGTGAGGCAATACGTACTTCACCTCGAGTGAGTGGCCCAGCTGTTTGTATATTTGACCGCATATGGCCCTTGGTGAAAAACGTTGAAAAACGTTTGGACACGCCTGTCATAGAGGCCGGCGGCATTATCATCTTTTCTTCCTCAGAGAGTGAAAGAGAGAAGTAAGAAAGCCATCGCTGTAGACCAAGAAAGAGCTAGATGTGTGTCACGGACCTTGGTTTATGACACCGGTGGTACTCACCTGACAGGAGGGCCCGTGTACCCCAAATATGGCAGTAGCCTTTGTTTGGCAGAGCAGCTTCCAGGCAGACCTAAAGGACTGAGAAGTTTGGAAAGGAAAACGCCCACTTCCAAGTGTAAGAGCAAGCCCGGTGGAGAATGGCAGATGTGACAGCAAAGAAAATGAAATGGCAGAGAGGAGATGCCCGGAATTCTCAAGTGGCAAAATCAGACAAGCAGTTTGGGCACAGAAAGTAGGCGTTCTGAGGCCTACATTGGCGGCCCAGGACAGGAGCAACCAAACCGACCTGGGTTTTGCACAGCAGGTAGCCCCAAGTCTCATGGGTGGGGTGGGGCCTCTGTGCAATGGGGTGTGCATTGTGGGTGTTCTCTGGGGAAGCTGAGCCAGTGGGGAGAGGAAGGAAATTCCCCAGCGGGAAGGTAAAGCTGTGGCTGGAAGCTCCAAGTGAAGGTAAGGGGAGGGGGAAATAACAGATGCGCCCCTGTCACGGCCGGTCAGTGCATTTCCTCCTCTCTCTTTCTATGTTCTTGGGAGTTCTGGTCCAATTCAGCCTCAGCTCTCACGGGCATGCTGGCTTCAAAGGCAAGTGCATGTGGACACCCTGGATTGGGGCCACCCCTGGAGGACCAGCACTTGTCATTCAGCCTGGCTCAGCAAACATTTAATTAGCTCTTACAGTTATTGGCAGCTGCCATTTCTCAGCTTCTGCCACGTGCCAGACACTTGCGCTAAGAACTTTCCATGCAGAAAGCAATTCCACTAAGGAAGAATGATGCTTGCTTCTCATTTTACAGATGGGAAACAGGCTCGGAGAGGTTAACTTTGCTGAGGTCAGAGTTGGCGTCCGGTCCTCCAGAGTCCAAGGTCGCTCCTCATTGCTTTTTCTCCCCCAGCACCAAATTAGGCAGTGGGGAGAGAAAGGGGGAGTCTGCTGCCCCAGAAGGTTACAATCTCTGTGGGGGGGGGGGCAACTGCTGACCACCACAATCCCACATAGAAAAGTAGCCTGGAAACACAACACTGGTGTGTTTCTTCTGGAGGCAAAAGCTTGCAGAGGGATCGAGTTTGAAAATGGGCCTTAAATGATAGGGCAGATTTCCCCTGCGTTGAAAGGGGCTTATTTCTCTGTTTAGAGGCCTTCGGAAAGCTCAAGTTTTCAGAGCTGCAATCTGTAGGATATGGCTGGGAGGGGTTTAAGTATAAGCCTATGTGACTAGTAGCTGTGGAGCTGGTCGAGAACCCCAGAACTCCACTGTCGGGGGTCATGCTGGGTTTCCATGAGGCTTAGCAATGTGGTAGAAAGCTAATTTTTGTTTTTTAGAGAACACTTGCTTTGTGCTCACTCTGTGTATGAGTCCTGACCCCATTCATTGAGGGTCAGTCTGGGGTGACCCCCCCCCCCATTGCTCAAGCCCAGTAAAGCCTCCAGGCCAAAGCTCAGAGCGCTTGAGGGGGCTGTGTGTTCTCCAAGTGCCTGGGGCCAAGGGAAGCACTGAGAAATGGGACAAAGATGCAATTGTGAGGCCATCACTGGAAGCGTGGCCTCAGAGCCCGGCCGGCCTGGCCTCTTGGAAGGTGGAGTTTGCAACAAGGCAGCTCACCTCCTGGGCATCGGGACCACCAAGAGGACCACCATAAAGTTACCTACCGTAGGCAGACAGCCATAGGTCAAGTTAGAGACATGGCAGGTGGGACGGAATGAGGAGGTAGAAAACCAGACTTTGCCCAGGAGGCCTGTAGGCAAGGCTGAGAAACGAGGAAGTCCCTCCGAACTCCAGGAGTTACACACGCCAGGCAGTTTGGTGTCCTGGGCGTGGGGCTGTGCTGCCCGTGTTTCTCAGGCAGCCAGCCCAATATGGGTTATTTTCGTCCTAAGGACGGTAGTTGACTATTTGGTAATTCCACTTGATACTGGGTTGTCTTTTTATTGCTAAGTTGTAGGAGTTCGTTCTGTACCCCAGGCTTCGGTCCTTTGACAGAAACACAGTTTGCAAATATTTTATCCTAGTCTGTAGCTTGCCTTTTCATTTCTCTTCATTTCTCCTCATGAACAGAAGTTTTTAACTTTGAAGTCTAATTTATTTTTTTTTCTTTTATGGTTATTCCTTTTTGGTTGCTGCTTAAGTAAACTTTGCCTGCTCCTGATTCGCAAAGCTAGTCCTCTGGGTTTTCTTCTAAATGCTTTATAGTTTTAATTTCAGGGTTAGGTCTGTGATCATCTCAGATTCATTCTTGTGAGTTGTGTGAGGTACATTCCCCCCCCTCCCCCCAGCTGCATAGCCAGTTGTTCAGGGACCATTCCTGGGATGCATTCAACGTGATCAGGACAAATTGCTCCTGTTTCTATGTTGCTGGATTCTATTTACTAATCTTTTGTAAAGAATTGTCGTGTCTGTCAGGTTTCTCAGCTCCAGCACAGCTGACATTTGAGCTGGATGACTCTCTCTGGTGGGATTGTCCTGGGCACTGCAGGACATGTTAGCAGCGCCCCTGGCCTCCTCCCCGTAGCTGCCAGTAATGTGTCTCTGGTGTGACGACTGAAAGTGTCTCTAGACGTTGCCAAATGTCCCCTGTGGGCCCAAATCACCCCAAGTCGAGAACTATTGGTCTGTGTTCACAAGAGATAGGTACTCATCAGTAATTCTTTTTTTTTGTTTCTGGTTTTGTTTGTTTGTTTGCTTGTTTGTTGTGAAATGTCATTGTCAAGTTTTGCTGTTATGCTTATGCTGGCCGCCGCTAGTCTCTCAAGAGTTGTGTAGTGTTGGCAGTATTTCTTCCTTAAACTTTTGATAGAATTTGTCTTTCCCAGATATGCCTGTGGGCTGCCTGGACTAAGGTTTGGTTTTCTTCCAAATAGTTTTATTCTATCCCAGACTCTCGTTTTCCTGTTTCCAGCACAACCATCTGCGCCAGGAGTTTTCTATGTAAGAAGGTTTTTGATGAGGAGGTCATTCCTTTAATAGCAATAGGACTTTCAAGATTTTCTGTTTCATCTTGTGTCGATTTTGTATTTTTAAGCAATTTGTACATTTTTCTCTGTTGTTGACTTTATTCACGTAAAATTTATTCATAATGTTGCTTTATTTTTCCTTTTCATCTCTGTAAGCTCTGTAGAAGTAACTCCTCCTTTATTCCTGATAATGGCTATTTGTATTTGTTTTGAATTTAATGAGTCTGTTGATTCCACCCACCCCCACCCCCACAAGGAAACTGCTTTTGTCTTTGTTCATTTTATTCTGTGTTTTTTTTTCCAGTTGTTTCATTGATTTCTGCTCTTATTTTGATTTGCTTTTTGCCATCCATATTAACGTGTGTATCTGTAGTTTTTTTTACTGCTGAATGGTTGACTATCTCACAATTTAGTTATAAAGTCTCCTGTTAAAGAACATTTTGGTTTGTTTTAGGTATTTTTGTTTTGTTTTGGGGTGTGTTTTTTTTGCCATAAAAAAAAAAACCCAAAAAACAAAAACCAATGATGCTATGGACAGTCTTGTATATCCCAGGGTAGGTACGTAAATTTCTTTTACATACATACCATATTTCATTTATTCTAAATTTTTAAATTTTGTTTTGATATATCTGAAATCAGAATGTGTATGAAAATGAATGGCATCTTAGAGTATAATTAGAAGCTATTTTTTTCGTGATGATACATAATAAAATAATGGTTCATTTTATAATCAGTGTAAGATTTTAATGAAATGCTGTAAATAAGAGCAAATTGCTCATCTCCATCTTCACCAGGTCACCTTCCACGATGGTTGTGTCAGTTTATGCTCACCAGCCACTGCCCACATCTTCACCAATATTTGGTATTGTAGATATTTTGGTGTTTTATTGTGATTTTATTTTCATTCCTCAATTTACTAATGAGGCTGAATGCTTTTTCCGTTGCTCAGTGACCATTCCTCTTCTGGGAAATGCCTGTTCTGTCTTTGTCTAGTTTTTTCATTGGGTTGCTAGTCTTTCTCAAATTAATTTATGGGCGTTTTTAAAATTAGTTTTGGTACTAATCCTTTCTCTGTTATATGGGTTACAGGTATCTTTTTACTTACCTTCTTTCTTTATCACATCTATTGATAGAAATATTTTTAAAAATACTTGAATTTGTCAAACTTTTGTTTCGTAGAGTTTGCGTTGGAGACATTTTAAAGGTATCCTTTCATGTTCAGGATCATAAAGATATTAACTGTTTTCTCTCTTAACAGTTTTAAAGATTTGCCTTTTGTATTTAAGTTTTTAGATTATCTGGGTTGATTTGTGGGTATGATAAGCAGTAGGGAACTCATTTTAGTTTTTAAAATAATGCCAACTAATTGTATTTTGTATGTATTGCAGATATCCTCTAATAATGTACAGTGGACATATACACTAAGTCCATTTCACCTCCTTATTTTTCACAGTTCCGTATGTGTGAGGGTCTCTTTCTGGGTTCCTTATACTTTTCCCCTAGTCTGATTTTATTTATTCCTGCAGTAAGCTTCCTTTTTTCCTACATCTTTAAAGTAAATTTTGCTATCTGGTAGGGCAGATTCCTCTGCTCTGACTACTGCGTGTCTCTTTCTCCCAACAGGCAGCCTTTTACTGCCATTCTCCTCTAACTCGGTTTGACTGTTCCCTCACACACACAAAGAGGCTGCTGTCATCTGGGCACCTCAGAGAATCCCACCATAGGCTGGGAATCAACAGTGAGGTTATGCTGGAAACCTCACATCCCACGTGGTCAGAATATTCTTTTAGACGGACTTGAGAGTCTCATCTGCTGGATGAGGTCAGAATTGCTGGACCCATTTTACAGATGAGAAAACCAAGTGACTTGTTCACTTCCGTGGCTAGTCCATGGTGGAGCAGGTTAGTTTAGTGTGTTTCCACTGTAGAATTGCTGACCTCTAGACAGAGCAGCGTTTCCCATTGTCCTACAAGCTCATCTGTTCAGTGGGTTTTGCTCCCAGTCCACAGAAGAGTTCTTGAGACCAGCAGTTTTAGTCTTCATTCAGTTTCATATTTAGCCCCACCAAGTCCAGTCTAGCTGGGCCTGTTTTTCAAGCAGCAAGAGCTGTTCTTCTTGCTCTTTCTCCCCTAGTACCCATCTCATTTACTTCTTTAGCCTAGCTTTGTCTCACTTATCTGTTCTGATGCTTTTAAACCCCTCCCAGATCGGTATCGTGTATTATTCCTCTCTTTGCCTAGAAACCTGAAAGTGCTAAATCTTGGTGTTTGCTCCTTCTTTTACAATCCTGAAACCTGGTGGCCCCACAGCCAGTGGCTTCTCAGGCATGTCCCCTTTTGTGTCTCTGTGCAAGTACAGAGGAAAGAATGGCCATGCTGGGGAGCTGGCAGGAGCTATAATTACTGAAGCTAATGCTTCGTCTCTCTCTAAAGTTCAAGTTCATTAGTGAAACTTCCTTTATCTTGTCATTCTAGATTTTAGGTTCTGATGAGCTGTATTTATTTCGCAATCAAGAATAAAAATGTTGAATTATAATAACTAGCACCATTAACTTTTGCTTGAATGGTAAACCGCATATAAGCTCTATAAGGGCAGGTGTTTTCTGTTTATTTTGCTCCTTACAGTGACACTGTGAAAGGGCCTGACCCGTGGGTGATGCCATATAAATGTGTGCTGGACAACAAGGGAATAAATTTTATTGAGTGCTTCCTATATGCTTTGCCACAAGAGAAGTAGTTTTAGTGTGTCTTCTCTCTTGGCTCTCATAATAACCCAGTGAAACGGATGTCATGATCCTTGTTTTGCAGATGGGAAACTGAGGCATAGAGAAGTTAGATGACTTGTCAAAGTCACAAACTTTGTAAGCAGTCAAGCTAGCTTCAAATCCATGTCTGTGGGACACCAAAGAACATACTTTAGCCTCCATGCAGGGATGCCGCCGTTGTTGAAGTTCAGATAGGAGTCGCAATTGTCCCTTTCACTCACTGAGGGGGGGGGAGGGGCGAGGGGGAGGCATCATTAAGCAGAGTTTTCCTCAGGCTTCTATAAAAAGACAAATAACCCAATTTAAAAATGAGCAAACGTCTGAATAGATATTTCTCCAAAGAAGATAAACAAGTGGCCAATAAGCACACGAAAAGCGGCGTAACGTTACAGGTCATCAGGGAAACACAAGTCAAAACCATCATGAGATACCATTTCATACCCTCTCTCACGGCTGTTGTCAAATAAATAGGCAATGACAACCGTTGCCAAAGCTGGGGAAAACGAAGCCCCTTACATTGCTCGTGGGACTGTAAAATGGTACAGTCACAGGGGAAAAGAGTTTGACATTTCCTCAAAAAGTTAAACATGGAGTTTCCATAGGACCCAGCGGTGGTTCCACTCCTAGGTCTGTACCCATGAGAAAGAAAACCTGTGTCCACATAAAACCTTGTACACAGATGTTTGTAGTGGCATGTTCATTAGAACCCCAAAATGGAAACACCCCAGATACCTATCAGCTGATGAGTGTGGGCTCAATATGTGGTCTACCCACACAATATGAATATGAACGCAAAATGAGTATTATTCAGCCATAGAAAGGAGTGGAATCCTGACATGCTACAACATGCTACAACATGGATGGGTCTTGAATACGTGATGCTCAGGGGAGGAAGCCGGACACAAAAGCCCACACAGTATCTTATTCCATTTCTATGAAATGCCCAGAATAGGCAAATCCAGAAAACATATCTTAGTGGTTTCCAGGGACCGGGGTGAGGGGAGATGGGAAGTAATGGCCATGGGGCTTCTTTGGGGGATGATGAAGTATTCTGGAATTAGATAGTGGTGATGGTTACACAGCTTGGTGAATATGCAGAAACCATTGAATTGTACACTTTAAAGGGTAAGCTGTATGGTATGTGAATAATATCTCAATAAAGCTGTTGTTAAAAAATTTAACTGCAGAGAGAGAACAAGCAGCTCAGCCCAGCTAGACAGAGTGTGTTTAGAAGATAACTTGACTGAGACCCAGAGATCTGGGGTCTTTTTTACCTGATTGAGCAAACCTGACTCTGCCACTCCAAGCTGGAAGCTTCTCTGACAAGCCCTGCCCCTCTCTGAGCCTCTGTTTCATTTTTTTGTAAACTGGCAGGTGTGGACCAGCCAATATTTAAGGCAGCCTTCAGTTCTAACGTGCACGCACATTTCACGGGACAGTTTCCCTGGTTTGTGCCTCAGTTTAGGGCCTGTTACAGTAGGAAGGACCAATAAAGGACACAGAGTACTAGGATCTTTGCTCCATTAAAGTACAGCAACAACACAAACAAACAAACAAAAAATGAAACAGGCGAGAATAGCGACCTTATCGCACTGTCCAGCCAGCTGATAAGGTGTGGGGAGGCCACATCGGTTTTCTAAGTAGGATACAGAGTCACAGCAGCATGACTCGTGAGCATCTCCCAGGCTGGGTTTTCCCTTGAATGCTGAGCTCTCAGATCTGCTCTGGAGACAGCAGGTCTCTCTGCAGACCCCCCGGCATGCAGTGTGTGGCTAATGGCTCTTCTAATGAGAGATTTACGACTTGGAGCTTTCAGACACTGTGCCAGCCTCGTTTGTCCAGCCCATGGTGAAGCCTGTAATCATCTCTGTGGGCGCCTGCTTCAGGCTCCAGCCAGGCTCCAGCCAAGTCAGCTGCACCGATGAGACGCAAGAAGCCACACAGGCCCAAAACCAAGAGTCATGTTGCTTCTGTGAAGGGCAGGAAATCCATGCAGACACCTCGTGAAAATGTTTTCGTGGCTTGTTTACATAATGAACCCTGAGCTGACAGTTTCTCTTGGTCTCCCTGGAGTGTGTGGCTTTGCAGCTGGGCAGGACATGGTTCCAGGTTCCTTCGCAGGAATTTTCAAAGATGTCCCATTTTTCTTCCATGTGTGTTGGTCGTTATCCAGTTCTGAATGAAAAGCGAATAATTCATCAGTGCTCGTCCTACAGAAAGCTGCCTGGGTCATGAGTCTGGTGAGTGGGAGGGGTCCCGTTGCAGCCTAGGTGACATTTGAGGTACGGGGTCACTGGTCACTGTTGTCCGTCGCAGGGCCCGATTTTCTGCCACCTACCTGCAGGGGTAGAAGTGGTCACCGCTGAAGTCAAGCCACTCTGTGACTTTCAATACCAGATGATAATGGCTCTTGTTCAGTGAGATTGATGGTGCTTGAGGAAGAGAGGCCATACAGATGCACATGAGGCCACTTTCCACTTCCGGAAGCAGGCAAGCTAAAGGGAGATGTCACGCTCTCCCTCCAATGCCCCCAGGGCCTCACCACCCAGCCATCACAGGACAAGACCTCATGGCACAGGTACACAGTGTCCTGGAGACCATGTAGACCCCCACACGCTCCTCGTGTCATAGATGTGGGAGCTGAGCTCAGCAGACAGGCTGAACTGCTCAAGGTCACAGCAGAGTGGCCAGGAGGAATCTGAGCCTAATGTCCTTGCTGTCCATCTAGTGTCTTCTGCCATCTTGTGTTGTGTCCTTTTGAGGGCCAAAAGAAAGGGGAAAAAGATGCTTTCAACCTCTCCCACTGCCTTCTTGCTGCCCAAACGCAGGCCCTCTGCTTGGGCAAGGATGCAGGTCACTGGGAACCCAGAACCCTCACTCCTGCCGCCCAGGCCCTGGTTTTCTGAGTCTCCTGGGAGAGGGAGGTGCGTTTTCTCCCTTGAATGTTGAAGCCCACATTGAAGGTGTTTGGGTTCCATGACAGACACGACCTGTGCTTAACCGCTTACCTCTGTCAGGGACCAAAAACAAGATCCACTCCCTCTGCGCTCCCCCTGTGTGTAGGTGCAAAGGGAGGAAAGGATAATTTTTAAAGATGCCATTGAGGTGATTACTGAAGTGATCCACATGTCTCTCTTGGCCCTTTCCTACCTCTCACAAAAAGGACTCCAGTGTTTGCTAAGAATATATTAGATAAATCCAAGATAGGCCCACATCATGGAAGGCAAAAGACAACCTGTAAGAAAGAATTAACATCAGGGACACTCAGAGAGCTATTTGCACACCCACATTCATAGCAGCATTATTTACAAAAGCCAGAAGGTAGAAGTGACCCCTGGGTCCATTGGCACATAAATGGATAGATAAAATGTGGTGTGTGCATACAGTAGAATATTATTCAGCATTAAAAAGGAAGGAAATTTTAAGCAGCTGAAGGAGGGAGACATGGGGAGTTATTATTTAATGGGGATAGAGTTTCAGTTTTACAAGTTGAAAAATGTACAGATGGATGGTGGTGATGGTTGAATGGCACCATGAATGTCCTTTATGACACTGAACTAGACATGTTAAGACGATAAATTTAATGTTACGTGTATTTTACCACCATTTACAAAAAGACAGCCCGTAAGAGAAGATGATCAAACCCACACTGTGTTGTAAAAGCTCTTGCTTCGTGCCTCATTCACCCACGAGGCTATTAGCTCTTCAAGATGGACTCCTGTGCTCTCTTCATCTTTGTTACCCCAGCGCCTAACCCAGGTCTGCAGAGACATTAGATTCTCCGTAAATGTTTGCTGAGCTGGGGTCGTGGCATGATCAGGTGAGTGCCAGACGCACGGGCAGGGCTGCGTGGTTTACAGGGTGCTGTGTACGCTCAGATTTGCTGTGCAGTCCTTGCATCCAGTCTTACGTCGTCTTCCGGGGAGACCCTGCTCCAGCCACACGAAAGGCTAAGGGCCGCAGTGACAGCACCTCAGATTTCAGGCATCTCAGAAATCAGCCAGAGCCCAAGCGGCTACAAAATTAGTGGACAGGCTTTTAAAACACCTTGATTGCTACCTAGTGTAATTTTCTGAGTGAGATGAAGAGTACATGCAAAACTGGGGCTAATAATCCGTTCCATTATTCCAGGGCCCATTGTGTGACAGGCATGGTGCTGAGCCCGTGGAAACCTTTGTTAACCTCACTTCCTAGTTCTCAGCCTACAATGCCTGTCAGTGTGCCTCTGACCGAGGAGCAAACAGAGGCTTGGAGGTGATACTACTCATCCAAGGTTGGAGCAGTAGAACGTGGGAGCTGCAGGGCTCAGCCCAGCCTGACACCACAACCTAAGCTGCTCCATCCGCTTTCTCAAGCTTCAGAGATGTTGTCGGATTCTGCCGATTCTGCCCCATTCCTACCGTTTCTACATGGACAGCGATCGTTAACACTGCAAACTCAGCTTGAGGCGCACTGGGCGGGATGCTTCAGCAGGGTCTGCTTCTGCATCTGTAAAATGGGGAGGTAACAGTGCCCCCCTCGTAAGACCGTTTCAAATGTGAAAGGAGATAACACTTGGTTCCAACGTCTGTGTCACAGGGAGAATGCAATAAATGTGAGCCTTTATGACGTAATAGTGGTATTGACCAAACTCAAAGCACCTGGGGATTATCCAGTGAAATGTACATTGGTCCAGTGTTTATGAAAATGCTTACAAAAGGGCTGTCCATTTATATAATGAACCATACTTTCAATGTCTTATCCCAGGGGTAAACTCCTTATGAAACAGTGCATTTCATTTGAAAGGCAACGAGTTATACAATTTATCACGTTCCCCTTTGGCCTTGGCTGTTGCAAACTCACCCTTATGTTGTGATTCATATGTGCCAGTGCCATCTGTAGCCCAGGCTTTGTGGTTCAATGATTTCTCCAGTTCATTACTTGCCGCTTTTCAAAAAAAAAAAAATATATCACAGTTTCATCGCTTTTTATCTGTGTTGTTAATTATAAACTACCTCAAATGTAGTTAGGTATAAATTACAAAGCAATGTTCATTATAATTTAGTGTCAAAGGTGTTTTATTAAATTGTATGAAAACCAATCGGTCTTGTAATAGCTTGCATGGTAAACAGACTGCCCAATTTTCTAGATGAACCGGTATGCAAAAATTGGTAACATCCATTGCAAGTAGGTTAAACAAACTAATGTTGTGATGTTATCTGAATGTATTCTAATGCTCAGAAAATTTTTAAACAGTAAAAATACTTCTTGGCAAGAAAGACAGCATCCTCAAAGCCAGGTGAAACATAAAGTACTGAGAAGCTGGGGGTGAAGAGAAAAGAGTGTATCTGACAGGAGGCAATAGATAAAATAGTTCTTCGTCACATCTAACAGTGTTCTGCAGAAAACTTTTCATAACGATCATGCAAACTTTTTTTTACTTGGCAAAGGAACCTCAGATATAAACGTCAAAGTGATGATTTCTGCTCCTGCTAATGAGAAATGGCACCAAGGTGGACAACCGGCCGCCTCCCTTGGTTGTCGCGTAAACATTCTGGTGACGTCACATGGGTGGAAGAACCCTAGGAGGTTCTTTAGCTGGAATGGAAGGTGGGAGCCTGCCTCATTCCTAGAGTAGTTACAGATGTAAAATGTGGCCGAGTCTTCACTCGTTTAGCCAAACACAACCTTATCGTTAAAAGACCTTTGAAATTGGGTAAAATGTTTCTGAAACACCCATGGGATATCATCAAACTGTCTCAGGAAGGTATGTTCTGATTTTTCCCCATTGATGTAGTACCTCTTATAAAAATATAAAATAATTTGTTAATTCAGCCAACATTCAGTGAGTGTCTTCAGTAGGCCAGGCACTGAATGGGGGTGGGGGGTGGGGGAGAACTTCTAAAGACCTCGGTCAACTCGGGGGACTGACTCCTGAACAGATAGTTACAGAACAGTGTAGTAAGGACCTATGGTCGTGACAGCCTGCCAGGGGACACTGTTGTGCATTGAACTGTGGTCCCCTAAAAGACGTGTTCACGTCCTAAACCCAAAGCCTGTGGATGTGACCTTATTTGGACATCTTTGCAGATGGAATCCCCACGAGGTCATATTGGATTAGGCTGGACCTTAAATCCAATGTCTGGTATTCTTATAAAAAGAAAGGCATTTGGGGACACAGGGAAAGGCACAGGTTGGAGGGAGAGCTGGGGAGCCCTTCTAGAGAGGAGTTGGTATTGAGCGGTATCAGAGGGTGAGGAGTCAGTCCGGTGGGAAAATTAGGAAGGTGGCACGGAAGATGAAAGACACGGGGACATTGAAGCTGGCCACGTGTGGGACGTAGGAGCACTTGTTTTAATGCTCCCTGTTCTGGCCTCTTGAGCACCCTCCTGTACGTGTATGCAGATTTTCACATGTATGTTTCCCATACCCTGTTCTGGGGGCGAGGGAATGTGTCCCTTTCATTGGAGTTTTCAGAGGAGCACGGGACCCCCACAAGGTCACACATGGCTGTGTCAAGGGGATTTGGGGGAACCTGATAGGAGACTAGGCTGGTGGGGTCACCAGCTTGATGGTGACCTTGCTGAGACCAGGCAGTAGAGGGAAGATTCAACTGATGGGATGGAGCAGAGCCTTTTTCCTGAGATGAAACAGGCCTCGGCTTTCAGCGGCACGTTGGAGGTGAGGGAAAGGGAGGGGTATAGAGGGGGACGCCTCAATTTCTATTGTGGGTGATGGGAGGATTTGGGCCACTCGCCAAGATAATGGACACGGGGTGGGGTTGGGGGGAGAGGAAGGGGAGGAGGGGGCCGCAAAGGGGTTGGTTGGTTTCGTAAAAGCCCAGTTTCATGTGACTTGGAAGCGGCTGGTTCTAAGCTCAGCGCTGGTGCTCACAGGTGAGAGCCAGGTCCTTCCTTGGCACTGATTTGCAAAGGGAGCAGAGGCCATGGCATGTCTCAGGGGGAGAACGGGCAGGGATCAAGGAGAGACCCCACAAAAGAAAGCAAGGCACACAGCAGCCAGGAGGGAGGAAGACAGTCAGAAGGCTACGTTGTTCCAGAGTCAGAGATGGGAAGATTTTCCAGAGACTTTGGGTAGCTAACAGTGTCAAGTCTCACAGAGATGTTTAATTGAGACTTGGAAAGTAATTCTCTCTGAGAAACACCTGTTTTAAGGGTATGGCTAAAGGTGTGGCAGAAATTCAAGGTGAGCCTTGACTCGTCTCGGACTAGAAACGAGGGAAGGCACTGGCCATCCAGGAAGTGGGAGTGATGGAGCGAGGGAAACAAGCTTACAAACTGACTAAGGCCGAATGTCCACCATCGGCACTTGGCATGGATGGCTTGAGTTGCTAGGCGATGCATGATGATGTCACTAGTCTGCTCTCTCTGTAGAGACAACTCAGGCTGTGTTGGGTACCGGTGGAATCGTGTGTGACTCTGTTCCCCTGTCCTCTGCTTTGCCCACTCTGCTACTTGCTGTTCTCTGAAGATGCTGGGTTTGTCTGCTTTTCTGCTTCACCGGAAGCCATTCCCACCTTGGTCTTTCACCTCTGCTAGGCCTGTGCCACCTTCTCCCCTCCCCACTTCCACTTTTGCTTAAATCCACCCATCCAGCCAGGCCGTTCCAAGTGTCCCCTTCCCCGCCATTTCCTGGGCCCCTTGGCTGGCAGGGCTCCCTCTGTGGCTTACTGAGACCAGAGGTATCAAAGCTGTGACTTCCACTAGGGCCCTGTCTCTCAGCCTCTAACACCCTGAGCGCTGTGTGAACTGCTCAGTCGGATCCCATCGCTGAAGTACACCTTCCTCCAGCGGGGGAACCTGGATTCCACAAGAGCTTGGCTCAGGGCCTCATGGTGTGTTCAATTGTTGCTCATGATTCTTGTGGCCTCTGGGAAGGGGCTCAAAGGGAGTTGGGGGTGGGGGTGGATGAGTGGCGCTGGCTGATGGAGACAGAAGTATGTTCAGTTCTTCCAACTGTCTCATGGGAGGTCTTGGGACGGGCTAGGACGCACTCCTTAGCCAAGCACACTGGGCACCAGCAATGATGGGTGGTTGACTAAGCTGGTTTTTAATCTGTTTCAAAATAAAAGTCAGCACACTGGCATTCGTGATGACTTCATTCTAACTGAAGCCAGTGGTGAAAAAGCCGCATTTCCAGTCCCTGGATAGGGTTTTCTACAAGTTGTGGGGTGGCTTTGAATCAAAGCATGATGGTTCTCTCCCGATCTGAAACTTGCCACCTGGAGAGGAGCTTGTTGGTCTGAGGCCGACAGTGTTCACGGACTTGATCGGCACCGAGGCCTCGGCGAGGCCCCACGGCCGCCCCTCCCCAGGCTTCCTGATGCAGTAGGTGCGCCTTCCCCAGAGTTCCCGAGAATGTGCATTTCTCCCCATGATGCTGAGGTTGCTGGTCTGGGGGTCCCCCTCGGAGAGCCCCCATTCTTAAACTGCACTGTGAAGTAGGACCCATCTCAGGTCCCATTTCCAAGAAGCAGAGCCCGAGGCAGGATGGGCGGACTTGCGGGAGGGGGTGCTCTTCGGGAAAGAACCACGAGAGAGTTGGGGAGGCCTGATGGGAATAGGAGGAGCCAAGCAAGGCCATGGTCTCGGGGACCAGCTGGCCGGGGTGTGTGCTCTGCAGCATGAATGACAAGGCTGCCCTGGCCTTTGCACCCAGAGTCGCGCTGGCTGTGGGCTGGCGTGGAAACGGTACAGCCTCCCACAGAGCAAAGCAGTGAGCCATTGACAGTTCCCATGAGTCAAAGGAAGCATGTGACCTGTCTCCAGGGCGGTTAGAGGAACATGGGATGACGAATATCGAGCATTTAGCACAGTGCCTGGCATGGGGTGGACACATGCCCTGACTCTTCCCACCCGACCACACAACTGTCACCACTGGCAGAGGCCCCCCATCCGGCGACTCCCCCTGTACCGCACCAAATGACATCACTGAGCAAGGTCAACCTGCTGGGCATTTGGGGCAGGTTAACAAGAACAAGAAGGCAGGAGGGTGGAAAAACAAGTTTTAGAGAACTGCTAAACAATGCTTACACGTTTAGAGAACTGCTTTCTCAAATCCCTTCTGTGTCATCACCAGCGTCAGCAGTCGGGGAACCATTCTTTGCAGACTTTTGAAAATCATTTCCCCCAAAACATCTGTATTGTGGAGGCAAAATTGTTACCCTGGGTTGGGAGACTGGCTCACACACATTCTTATCTTCATTCCACTTCCCTGAGTTTGATTCATGTTTCTACTCAAGACGCCCAGGCAGAGGTCCTAATTCTGCCAGGTTGCTTTAAGAGCACTTTCCCTTCTATCCAGGGCTCTGTGGGATGTGCAGGGCAGGTGTGAGGATGAGGAAATGCCGTAGAGCAGGTCCATAGACTGTCCCTGGTTATCAAGCTCGCTGATGGTGGAGCCAGGACTGGAACCCAGGTCTCCCACGTCCTGGTCCCCTGCTGTGTACACTTGACCTGGTAATATTGTCGGCCGTCATTGTGGCAGATGTTTCTGTGGAGGGCTGTCCACAGTGTCATTTATCCTCACATTATCATCCCAGCATTATCCTTAGATATTCCAAACTGGCTTTGATACCAGCATTTGAGTCATTCATCACTCCGTCAAGAATGGTTGTGTTAAGAGGCTGGAGGAAAGTTGGTCTTGTATTTCAGCCATTCTTAACTCTAGGGGGGCTGTGAAATCCATAGATGAGGTTCTCTGTTCTGCTGGATGTAAACTCAGCAGAAGGCACGGGTTAATGTGAGAAGGCTAAACTCATTCAATTATTATTGAGTCTGGGAACATAAACAACTGTGTGAAAGAAGGAATATTTCAACTTAAGAAACTAAATAATAATGAACTCAGAGACCCTAAATGGCGGGGGGTAAGAATGGGGAAATGTACAAGGTGTTATCATGGGTCAGAATATACTGGATTCACCACTGGCTAGTATAATACATGAAGAGGTGACATTAAATTTTATAGTAAAATTATACACTCTATTTTATCTTTTCATATACTAAGAAGTAGCAATATTATCTCCTTTTCTCTAGGATTACGGGACAATCAGTACACCACCAACGATCGAATTGCCCTTAAAAATCTCCAGTCTGAAGTTACAGAGAAGCAATCTGACTTCGCCAAGGTAACATATGTTTCTAACTTCTAGAATAGTCAGCAAAATGCAGCCAACCATAAACAATGTGATCACTGGCCTGCTTATGATGTGTTCACATTTTATTTTGCTTAGTCAAAAATTGAATTAACACAGCAGAAAATCTAACCATCAATGACGAAGACTTGTTACATGAAAGTGTGCAGCGTATATGCAATTATTCTTTTATAATCTTCACCAAGAGTCTGTAAATTTGCAGTGTCAAAGCAGAGTAGAGTGATTGAATCTCAGTTTTAAACCAAAATTAATCTGCTGGAGAGGGAGGGAGGGAGGGAGGGAGGGAGGAAGGGAGGGAGGGAGAGAGAGATGCTATATAGCATTTTGAAGGTGGAGAAGACGTAATTTGAAATCTAACAGCTAGTACAGGTTGATACAACCGCAAGAAGTATTAGTGGTCTCAAATCGGGAAGAGAATTAAAGGTCGTATTTATAAAATGAAATGTTTTGATTCTAGAGAACAAAGAACTCTGTACACAGTGGTTACCGTTGCCAGTGTATCACATGGCGGGCTCTGTGTAATTGCCTCATCTCATCCTTTCCACAGCCCTGGGAGGGAGGTCTTGTCATTATGCTGATTTTGCCGGTGAGAAAACTAAGTCTAGTACGTTCAGTGGTTGACTTGCCCCATCTCGCAGCTCGTAAGCTGTCTGGTTTCAGAGGTCGGGTTCTTACCTTGCTCTAAAGGGCTGGCCTAGAGGAGGCTCATTCCCGTTGAATAGAATTTAGAATATGGACTTTTCCTGCCTGAAGGGATTGTCGGGGATGTCACAGGTTACAAGGCATGTGTTGTCTTTCACAAGTGAATATTCTGCCACCAACTTTTGTAATGCTGACAGTGAAATTATAAGAATTGATCTCTCATAACAGATTAAAGTAGCAAGGGTATCCGTCAAACATATTTTTTCCTCGAAATGCCTGCCTTAGGTATTATCCTTTGATTCAGCTCTGCATTTAATAAACCCCGATATTTCCCTGCAAGACCCTGGGACTGAAATCCCACACAATGGAGAAAGGATGTTATTCTGGGTCCTGAGATTCAGTCATCAATATTTAAAGCCCTTTCTATGTGGAAGGGCCGAGCTCGCTGTCTGAAGATGTAAAGATGCGTGTCTGTAATTAATTTGTTCCCTGGCAGCAGGAGCGGGAACCCTTCCTGGGTTGCAGGGAGGGAAACGAGTAGTGGATCATGACAAACTTTCACTGGGAAGAGCTAGAAGCCAGTTAGAAGGGGAGGGTGAGGACCAGGTCGGTGACCACTCTTTTAGGAAAGATACCAACTGAAACTCTTTCTTGTCTCTTTCCCCACTGAAAGGCAACTTTCAGTCTTTTCCTGTTGATGTTAATGCTCAGTTTGGTCACTAACGATCTAGAGCTGGGGGACCACGTGTCTGGGTCCCTATAACACACACTCACATTTGGTCATCATCTGCGCCTCCGTTGATTAACTCCCAGAAGTCACACCTTCTCCACATCTGCTTTGGAATGACCCGGATCACCTAATGTGATCATGTCAGCAGTGTGACTTTCAAATTTCCCTTCTCACTTTGAGCTGCTGATGCCCCTGCCTGAGTGTGTGTTGTGTGGCTGCTGCAAATGATGAAACACCCCAAACAGACGCCCTCCTTTGTACTTGCCATAAACCCCACCTCTCCGTGAGACTGATCCCTTTTCCTTTCAAAACCCATCGAAGCTGTGGAAATGAAAGGCGGGCACTTCTGTAGCCAAGTGGTTATTTACAAGGAATGAAATATGGAACCGAGTGTTCTTTAAAAAAAAACAAAACAACAACAACAACAAAAAAGTATAAATTTTCCTTACAACAACAGTAATGGCAACTCCATGTAGACACTTACGAAAAGGCAGAAGTATATTTATTTCACTTATTTTTTCATGCATTGTTTTACATATGACTGTAACATATCTCAACTTTTATAGCTCTCTTTTATTACGTAACACTCTGTCACAGACATGTTGCCATGTCACTGAAATTCCTTGTCATCTCTGTAATCTCTGCAGAATACGATGCAGCTGTGTGGGCCATGACTTACCTGCCCAGTCCCCTTTCAAGAACGATTTCGATTCTTGCCAGCTTTTCACTGTTATACATCGTAGTGCATTGAATCTTTTGGTTTCTAGTAAATTCATGGAAAGACAAAAGTTTCAGGATGGAGAGGGAGAAAAGCTTCAATTTTTCCATTTGTCTTAGAACTGTGCCTTCCTATTGCTACAACCAGAGTGAACCCATACAATTGAAAATGCGTTACAGTTGGGACGAGACACCGCTGTGTTGACAGATTACCGGGTGGCGCTAATGGGGGTAAAAGCATGTTTGCTGCTAACACGGAAGTGCCTGTAGAGACTGTCTGTGGGGAGAGGGAGCCAAAGAACCCATCTGGGAAATACAGCTGTACGTTGCAGAGTGGCTGTGGAAAGGGAAGTCATTGTCTCATGGAGAAAACATACAGATTTCAAAGCTATAGGTGGGATTAGACACTTACCCTTTGGAGAAATAAATCGCTACAGAATAAAAGCATGTTCACTCCAGTGTTTCAGGACCTGATTTTTCTGACCATTCGCTGTTTATTTTGTTCTTACTTCAGTTAATGAAATGGTGCCCTTCTTAGTAATACGTCTTAAGGCATAAATATAAAGTTAAAAACAGTCAATAGCATGTATAAAACTGCGAGGGCAGTTACCAGCACTACAAAATCATGTTTGAAACATTTAAAAGAAATCAATATCTTAAGCAGAATTTATGAAAAGGAAAATGTACAAATGCAAGTGTTGTGTGGTGCTGGTCAGGAAATGGGTGATTTACTACCAGAGCAAGATGCAGAATCCAAAGATTCATTTGACCTCTCTCTGACCTTGAGCAGTCTACTTTAAATGCAAGATGATTTTCTTCCTTTCAAACCAAATCTGACATCGGTTAATTTTATTTTAGATAAAAGGTGTCTTTTTTCAAAGCCATGTTCAGTTAACCCAGTATAAAGAACAGATGGAGTGACACACTGAAATAGCCTAATTGGGGAAGATATTTGATGTAGAAGATGTGATTCCTTTTTAAGGAAAATTTGCCCTGTTTTAAAAGTAGTTGGCCAACTTAGGAACATCGATATGGTGTCTCATCTCTTTCTTGGTTTCACACCCCCAAAGAACTGGACACAAAGGGATGTATTATAGTCTGTTATGGGCTGAATTGTAAACCCCCCCCCCCAATTTATGTGTTGCAGTCCTAACCCCCAGGACCTCAGAATGCAACTGACCTTGGAGACAGGTCTTTAAAGAGGTAAATGAGGTCCTATGGGAGGGTCCTGGTCCAATATGACTGCTGTCCTTATAAGAAAAGGAGGTTAGGACACAGGCAAGCACAGAGGACACGGGGAGAAGACAGTCATCTACAAGCCGAGAGAAGAAGACTCAGGAGGAACGGACGCTGCTGACGCCTCGGTCTCGGCCGGGCTTCTAGCTCCTAGAACTGGGAGAAGTTCCGCTTCTGTTGCTTGAGCCCCCCAGGCTGTGGCACTTGGTTATGGCAGCCTGAGCCAACTGATACTGATTTTGAAGAGGTTGGACCTTATCTTTAATTACTGAATGGGTCTCAATGAGAAAATAGGATTTGATAAAGAGAACTTGCCAGACAAGAGTCTGATGTGTATTGGACAGCAAAGAATGCAGTGTTTCCTTTTGTTTCTCTCAGTTATTGGTTGGGGCTTTTGTCAAAGCTGAGTCTAAACACCTGAGAAAACACAGGATGATTTAAGCTCATAATCCCTGTCATGGTAATTTGATTACCTGCTTGATGTTATCTCCAGTCTGTTAACTCCAGGAGGCCAGGAAGCTTCCTCAGCACCCCACACAGAGCCTGGTGCATAGTAGGTGCTCAATCAATATTTGTCTGATGAGTGAGTAAATAAATGGTTTCACCATGACTGTATGTCATGAGTAATGGAATTTATGTCTATTCTATATTCATTCTATATTCTCATGAATAAAATTTCAGTGTATCGGGTATATAATGGGTTATTTCCATTTTAAACAATTCAAATAAACTCACACGCATTCATTATAAATTCCATTGAAATATAGTATAACTTCGATATAAAAACTCCTTTATTCCTCCATAAGCTTGACTATATCAGATATTCACTGATTTCTGCTGAATCATAGGAAAAATCAGACCCTGGAGTTACACCACATGTTTGTACTTTGGGAGGTACTTTCACACCATCATCAGTTTTGATCTCCAAAACTTCCTATGAGGTAGAAAAGGTAAATAGACTTTTTCTTTGGAACTGGGCTTCCATCAGCATTTATTCCCCAGGTCAGTGTTACCCTGACATGCTCAGCAATTCCAGAGGGGTCTTTTCTGTCCTTGTTCCTGGCTGAGATGACGTTCATTCATTCATTCCTAGAAACTCAGCCCTTGTTTCTGGTACCCGTCGTTCATACCAGGGCCAAGGCTCTCATGGGATCCTCACCCAGAAGGGTGGGGTACCCTCTTGATGTCGAAAACCAGCTGGACAATGAAGCCTGGGATCTCCACAGGAATTACTGTTTTCCCCTTGATCTGCAGCTCTGGAAAGCAAGGCTCCTCCAGGGTCCTGTGGCCAGTCTGGAGCCCCAGGCTCAGGATGGACAGTAGGAGGTCCGAGTCCCAGCCCACCATCCTTTCCACCTTATCTCTGCAGATGCACCCGCTGCAGCTGCTTAAATGTAGTCATTCTGGGCTCATCTCCGTGGTCCAGAGAGGGAGGGGTCCAGAAATCTGCATTTTAAAACCAGCCCCTACGTGTTGTTTATGCAGGTGGTCACTGGCCCAAACTATGGGAAACAATGCTCTATAAAATAAAACCAGTGCTGCAGTTTCCAAGATGGATTTGTTTTCTCTCCCAGGGCTGGCATCAGAAGGTCTTCCCAACATCATCTGCCCACTGGGACTACTAGAAGCTTTAAGAACACTGATGCCTGGGCCCCACCCCAGGGGTCCTAATGTAGTTGTTTAGGGACAAGGCTGAGCATCGGGGTTTTACAAGCTCCCAGTGACTCACGTGCCACTGGGCTGAGAGCCATGAAAGGGTTTTGAGAGGGCCTGGCTCATGTCGGCCATCTGGAAAAAGGTACCAAGTGATTTTTCACTTTTTTTAAAAGATGAAGTAAATTTTCAGATGACTCTCCTATCAGTTTCTTCTTCTTCACCTACGGAATCTCTCGTCATGTTTGAACTTGCAACTTTCCACATACCTTTAAAATATGACCCTGTGTGAGGTGATGGATATTGCCATGAAACACAATAAAGAAAAAAAAAGGAGAAACCAAGAAAGACAAACCGACCATCTTCCGGAGTCTCCCAGGAAGGACCGATGAGCCTCGGCCGAGTGCTAAGGTCACACACGGGGGCCACCCATGAAAAGGCCAGCTGGAGGAGAACAGGTCGTTCGTGGAGTCAATGAATATTAATCCTGCTCTGAAGAAAACAAAAATGGCCCCGTGCTTTCTTCTCATGTCTCAAGGCAAGAGCACACTTTGCTCTCATCGAACATAGGGCTTTCTGCTCCCCCAACAGGCGAGCAGCCCCACGACGCTGCTCCCATTTCTCAACGTGTGCTCCCGGAGCACGTACATCAAGCACGGTGGGGATGTTGGTTAAACTGCAGATGCCTGCCCCTCCCCCCCCCCACACACAGAACCACAGAACCAGGACCTCTGGAGCCAGGGGAAGCTGCCACTGTAAAACTGCAGGTGACCGTTAGGCACCTCGGAGCTTGAGACCTGCTGCCCATGTGCGGAGAACCAACTGCACCTTCGGGCCCCCGAGGTGAAGGCTGCAGGCACTGGGGGTTGAGGAGCTGCCAGCATTATTTTTGATTCTGTGCAATTCATGCAAGGGTGTATCTGAAGCACTAGACTAATAAACGTCAAATGGGGGCTTGCGCCGGCAAGCACGTGCCAGGGCTGGAGTCCATTCAGTGTCTGTCTTCTGCCGTGCTCCACCCATGCACCGGATGAAAGCAAAGCAAAGACAGAAGATACTCCTCTGCCTGCTCTCAGCCTGCTTGCGTGCTGTACTAAAAGTACCAGCACATTGTTTTGGACACACTAGTGATTTACTGTTAGGACACATGACCTGCTGATGAGGAAGTCCGAAACCCCGTGACGGGGACATGGACAGAAACCTGTGTTTCTGCAGCAGAGCTTTGAAAGGCAGCTGAACTGTCTCAGTCCTAACCCCCACCCCACCCTATTCTGATAAGTGATGGTAGTGGTCAGCGTGCCAGTCGGGTCGGCTGGCAGCCTTGAAGATTGATTGCTGTGGTTTTGCTCTCTGGGATTTGACCCCGCGAGGGCAAGCATGGGGAACCACACTGAATTCCATCTAAACGGCAGATGTGGGGATTCCTCTGGGGAGTTGGAGACCCAGGTAGGGAGGGGGATCCCGGGACTCAGGCTGCTGTTGCCATGGAGAAGTACTGACTCACCTCCACATGAGTGTATCCCAAGCCCCACCCTCCTCCAGAACTGTGTCTACCCTCCCCGGTGAGGCTGCGTCTGTATCAGGCACTCCTGGGCCTGGTGGACGTGCTTATCGAAATTTGGTGATCCCCGTCACACACAGACCATTAAATAAACTAGAAATAGACACCTGTCAGAGACAAACCAATTCCCCAGGCGGAGAAATGTTTCCAGGATGTATAATCGGTTCACAAACAGATTGGGTTTCCTGCCCTTCAGAACAAATGCTCGGAGATGGTGTCGGGTGTGTGGCCAAAGCCTTGGACGGGAGTGTCAGGGACAGCGTCCTGTGGGCCTTTGAAAGAGGGTTTTTTGTCTGCGGTACAATGGGTGACTTGAATAATTGCCATCTCTTTCCATTCACAGGAGACTCTGGCATCACAGAACACAAAAATGATTTCATCCATAGTCATCTCACAGCTGATTGATGAGAATACATCAAAAAAGAATGGGGCCGCCTTACCTGTGTCGTGCACGCTGGCTCAGCCTCACGCGTGTCCCATGAGGCGACCTCTGGCTAATCGCAGTGGAGTCACCATCGACAGGCCGTTCGCCTTCCTTCCGGGCGGATCAGCAATTCAGACGTCGCCGGTGGGGGTGCGAGGACCTGAGACAGAGCCACCCCCCAGGGAGAAGCCCTGCAGCCGCCCCCAAAAGGGGTTTGCATCCATCACCATCACCGCCAGGCGCGTGGGCCCCCCAGCCAGCACCCGGGTGTGGGGGGCTGTGCGAGACCCACTGTGCACCAAGTGCAGGGCCCAAGGCACGCTGCTCGGGGACCCCTCTGCTCTGGCCGGTCGGGCTGATCCATGTCAGCACAATGGACCCTTCGCTTGCACGGAATTCTCCAGAAACAGCTCTGTGATGAGACTGACATTCCCTGAGGCCCATGCACAGCTGTGTGAGGAACACGAGTGCTGGGTTCCCAGTGTGGACAACAGACAGAACAGGTTTTCTCCAGGCACCCCGCAGTCAGGAAAGAGCCCGCTGGTGTTCAGCTCCTGCGTCCGTCTCAGGGTGTCTCAGCAGTGTCCAAATTCCATCTACTATCTGGACAGGTCCCTCTCTGTCCCCATTCAGCCACCTCAACTGGCGGGCCCTAAAATGCACAGATCTGTCCTGTCGCTCAACCTAAATTGCAGTTCACACAGATTGACACCAGATGGAGTAGATGGCACAGCTAACGGAGGGCCAATAGGCAGCACCCTCAAGCCAGAGCTCAGGGAGGGAAGCCAGAGCCTCCTGGGTCCGCGCTGGACCCCGAGCGTGCAAGAAAGTTTCTTCAAGGGAAACCCCTCGTTGGGGCGGCTGCATCTGGGGACTGGCTCATGTCCTTGGAGTGGCTCCACTCCCTTGGAGAATACAGATGGAGGGACTCACCAGGTGACTATAAGGAAGGACAAGGAGGACCATGCAGCTCGTTGTCACACAACCATTCATGCCAACCAACTGTCCATTCACATTCCTGGCTGGAGTTACACGGCAGGTGAGTGACCGCCCACCCTCAGGAGGGGCCGCCCAGCGCAGGGGCTCCCCCCGGTTGGTCAGGTCCTCTGTAAACGCCCTGCTGGGGCGGGTAGTGAGTTTCTTGTCTATAACTTATTCCAAGAAGTGATTCTCGATAGAGTTGCTTTATCTGCTCAGGTTGCTTAATTGTGAACTCGGTGTGGATGTCTGGACGGGGAATGTTTTCTTGCATGATCCTTTTGTGGATTATGAGACACTTTCCCTCAAAGTTTTGTTTCCAACAATACTTCGAGACCATACGTAGCAAGTGGGAAATGATAGCCCTCAAATCAAGTTATTGCTAGTTTAGGCGGGCGCCGTTCCTAACAAGGTGGAAGAACTAAGGGCCGTCAGCCCCAGAGGTTTCGTCTCCCTGTCCCCAGCGTCTGCGTGTCCGGAGGTGCCCAGAGTGCTACCCTTTTCACTTTTCAATCAGAGAGTTGGTATTTATGGATTGGCCTGAGGAACTGAGACTCCACATCCCCACAATGGAGTACACGTGTGTGAGTATGTGTGTGTGTGTGTGTGTGTGTGTGTGTGCACATGTGTGCGTGTGTGGTAATTAAGGGACAGTTCCAAAATGAGGCAAACTGGGGACTCTCTATGTCAAACAGCAGAAGCAGCAGTTTTCTGTTTCCTGGGTTGTATTTTCAGGGGCAACTTGGCCAGAATCTGTTGCTGTTTTGACCGTTGCCAGGGCCAGCCAGAATTTCCAAGGTCAGCTGACCCCGGGCTCCCCTCACCTCTCCCTGGAGGTCAGGGAGGGGAAAGCAGACCTTAGCTAAAGCCCACAGTTTGTTCTTTCTCTGTGTCAACTTCCCATTTTCTGCTTTACTTTCTGCAAGAGGCTCTGGTTTATGAATTAGTGACTTTTCACTTGGGGAGAACATTTAAAGATAATAGTAAAATTGAAAAGGCAGCATATGCATAATAATTTTACAGTGCAATTTTTGTCCATTAAAGCTTTATTAATTAATAAAAATGAATGACAGTAAAATATTCTAAGGCTTTCATGTGTGTAGAAATATTAAATGATGTAATTAATTAAACGAGCGTTTGTGTATTAAGTGCTCAGATTTTTAAGGCAATTTGACACAGCTTTCAGATTGATTGGATGGTTGAAATGCCTGAGTCTTACAGATGTATTATTGCAAGGAGGAAAATGTAAGCAGCCATCAGTGTTGCAAAGGTGGGCCTCACTCTACTATTTAAAGGAGTTGCTGAAGCCAGCCACTTCCTCTTCCTTCCTTGCAATAATTCCTTGAGGAAGGTTCTGGAAATATGTGACCCATGTTGTTGTAAGCTCATCTTTGTCTTTATGCCTTGTCTCGTGGTGTGAAATGATAATTTGTATTTATGGCACTTGCACCAAAGGATCTTTAAAAATCACTAGAGCCAGGACTCACCATCCATCTCAGAGCAGAGGGGCGCGAGCAGAGATAACCCCCCAACTTATTTTTGGCTTTGGTGCAGAGGAGATTTTTGACTGTGACTGTCAATGAGTCCTCCTGTAACTGACTGTCTTAGGCAAAGAGTATGAGTGAATTCTGCTTCCCACAGGCTGACTTCCCTCAGGAGAGCTCTATGTCCCAAGGGTTTACACGTGGCTCTATATCACGTGGCCTCATGCTGCCATTTAAGGAAACAGATACTCACAGAGGCCCAATCCCCTTTTTCAGAATTGCCAATCTATTATTTTCGAGTGCAGTGAATGGGGCCAGGGCGCACTAACTCTCAGAGCCTGTTTCCTCATTGCGGTAACTGGAGAAAGACGTGGTTTGGTGTTCTCGAAGGTCCCTTCAAGCGTGAAGAAATTTCAGCTCTATTTGCCTGACGTGAAATCTGTGAGGGAAAGAGGCTTCCTGTGACTCTGGGTCCCTTAGTCCTGAAGTTCAAAGCCACAGAACCTCAGGCTACCGTTGGGGGCACATGCCTCAGACGTGTACAAATGCACACTCACACACTCACACGCACACATCCCTGTACTTTCCTGCTCCCGCCCTCAGAAACTAATCCGCAATGGAATGCGTTTCTTCCCAGGTGACAAGCGCGCTACTTGTCCACTTTGTAGAATTCCTGCCTGAATTTTATAAGCACAACAACCACAGTCGGTGCTGGTGTAACCCGCACAAGCCTGCAAGGGGCAGCTCGCTGGCCTTCATCCTGACAAAGCGTGTTAGTCGGAATGCAGTGCTCTCCGACACTGGGAATGCTCATTCAAACTCCAAGGAAAGGTTTGTGCCCTCCTGCTGGAAACTGGAATCTTGTCAGGCGTCTTGACAGCCTCCTGTGGTGACGCATTGCCCTTAGTGGTCCTCATACTTCATAGTTTATGAACCTGGTCCTTTTCAGCTGAAGGATTCCAAAACAGCACGTGCACAGCGTCCTCTCTAGCTGGCTTACAGCTGCAAGGTGGGTGCAGTCTGGGAGATTCTGCAAATGGAAGCAAGGCGATCTTGGTTCTAGTTCAAGGTCATGAGACAGGAAGTCCTACAAGTTGCGTTCTTCAATGAGCCCCCAGGACATGCACCCAGAAAGATTACTAAGATTAGGGAAACAGGATACTGACAAACACTGTGCCGTATGGACAGGCCGTGTCTCCCGGGACGTAGCATTCTAACAGACCCAGGGTACCTGCTGTCGTTTCAGGGCTGAGGATTTAGGACTGGCTCCCTCATTGCTCATCTCCTCTGTCCCTGTGTGCTTGTTCCTTGCGTCTCCTCCGTTAGTAAGCATCCTGCCAGCACCAGCCAGATGGGCATTGTACAAACTCCTGCTCCTACTATAAGGAAGAGTTTCATCATCGTTACTGCCGCTGCTGCTGTCATCGTCACCATCACCCTGTTAATAACCATCGCGTACACTGTGGAAATCCTTAATGCCAAGCCCCGGGCTACAGCCATTGTATCCATTACTTTGAATCATTCAAACCATTCTGTAAAGAGAATATCATTATCCCTGTTTTTTAGGTAAGACAAACAAGGCTTGAAGATTAAATGATTTGTCCAATCCATGTGGCCATTAAGTGCCAGAGCTGAGAACAGTTCCGTGCATCTGGCTCCTGCCAAGCCCTTCTCAGTGACAGCCCTAAGCAGAGCAGTTTGGCTGGTGGGGACCCCCCCCCCCCACATGTGCACGATAGCTATCAACCGTGATGTTTGAAGACCACTCTTGGATGTAAGGAGTAGCACTAGTGTTTGATGGCCGGTTGCCCTGGTAGAATCTATTAGGAGGGCGAGCTACACAGCATTTCTAACTAAATGTAATGAGCCATGTCATTTGATATGGTTAAAACTTATTAGCTCAGAAATCCTTCCCAGCCTGAAATCCCATTCTTTGTGGTGTGGTGTGCTATGGCATATACAACGTTGATCCCAGTGGTTCTCTCCTTGCTCGGTATTTTATGCCTAAAACGGTATTGACTTCGATTTATTACTTATAGCGGATTTCGTTTTGCATCCTTGGCCTGGAGCTGAAGCTTTCCCCAGTTCCCAAACCATCCAGGCAGACGGAACAAAACCACCTGGTGTTGGAGGAGAGACTGATGAGCACACTTTTTGCCCACATCTGTTTGCCCCAAACACTGAGGTTCTATGGCAGACCCTCTGCCCTGGAAGCCCCAGGCAGGGCCTCGCCTTCTGGTAGCATTAGGCTCGGACATGTTTGGTGGAGTTTCGTATCACTAGTGACCAAAGACGTGAACGACCGGAAAGGAAGGAATCCAAAGGGACTTTCCTGCCAGAACATCACATGCGGGCTGTGTCTACTAGCGTCCTGACACCAGACTCTCACCCATCAGTAGTGAGTGATGTTTATTCCATGAAGGAAATACACATACCACTCAGGGGAGACTAGCTCACAGACTGTGCCTGTGTGAAGCCTCCCGGAGACGTGTGCCTGCCACGCAGCTCCCCCAGGTCCACAGGACTATTTACTGGAAGGCCCAGAAGACATTTGAGGAGCCCTTATTTTACAAATGTGGTTTTTCTTTAATGATCCAGAACTGGAACCAGCAAGCTTTTTTTTTTTTTTTTTTTTGGTAAAGGGCCAGATAGTAATTAAATCAGGATTTGGGGCCAGATGGTCTCCATAGCAACTACTCAACTCTGCTGTTGTAGAACAAAAGCAGCTACAGACAATGCATAAATAAGTGAGTGTGGCTATGTTCCAATAAAACTTTATTTATAAAAACAGGCAGTGGGCCAGATGGGTCCTGCAGGCTGTAACTTGCTGACTCTGATTCATCCATCCTCCAAGACAAACTTGACCCTGTTTGCCAGTGCTGCATGTTGGATGCTCTGGAAATTCAACTCTGAGATGGAGTTTAATGGGCATTTATTGGGGAGTGCTCTTGGGAGCGGCAGCACCCGTGGATGTGAGGGAAAGAGAAGGAAGCAGGACTTTGCAGGGGGAAGCGTTGCTCTGTGATGCAGTCTTAATGAAGGCCTTAGGGAATTCTAACTGGGATGTCCCTTCAAAGTTATTCTGAGTTAAGGCGAGGGGGCTGGACCTTTATACCCCTTGGCGAGGGGATGTGACCTTAGCTCCCTTTGGCCGGCCAGCTGCTGACCTTGTGGTGCAGTGCCGAGGACTATGTTCCTGCAGAGGAGTCCCAGGAGCTGGCGGAATGGACCCTTCATTCCTGACGGGCGTCTGAGTGCCTCACATTTAAATACTGTTTCCAATTTGTGATCCTATAATTCTCTAAAACAAGTCAAGGCTCTCGCCTGGCTGGACCTGGGGCTGTGGGGTGGAGGGGTGGGGTATGGACCTTGGCACCCATATAAAGAGGGCAGTGGAGACTCTGGCTCTCCCACCCTTGACGTTTATTCATTCACTCAACACCAAATATTGGACAGTTGTCCAGGAGCGGGAGCGGCGAAGTAGACCGGGGTGGCAGTGGTGCTGCGGGGAGGTCAGATTCCTGGGCGAGGTTTTGAAGGTAAATCCCAAAGTGTTGTCAATAATCAGATGTCAATAATCAGACATCTAAACGATACCCTGGAAATCAGTCTGCAGTGTAGACTGTGGTCCGTGTTCTAAGTCTTTAACAAGGGAGGCTTAATTTGGAAGAGGGAGGTGGTCGAGAAGAGCTTTCTGAGGGAGGGACTTGTAAACGGATTCTTAAAGCAACAGTAGAAAGACCGGCGTGTGCCAAAGGCTGAAGGCAGAGAGCTGGGCACTTTGGAGGAACTGAGAAGTGAGAAGGCCAGTGTGTCTACAACATAGCGAGTAGCACCATGAGGCTGGAGGGGTGACCGTGAGCCATGCTTAGGGTCAAGGTTAGGGGCTTAGAGGCAGAACAAGGGTTACATACAGTTGTATCCTAAGTGCAGTCGTGTGTGCTGTAATGTCTACCTTATTGATATAATGTATGCTTTAAAAAGATCACTCCTGCTCCTCAGAGTATAAGCGATCAGAGAAGGTGGGGCTATTGCTATGTGTAGGGGAGCCCTGTCGGAGGCTGGGGAGGCAGGGAAGTAGCCTGGTGCTGGAATTGACAAGCCTTGGTCATCAATGAGATCGGGAGGAGGGAACAGAGAGGTGGTAAGGGTGACATCTGGATTTCTGGCTGAGCACTGGGAAACCGTTACTTTTTTATTTTTTTATAGACATTTTGTTTTTCATTTTTCAGTTTTAGCTTCACAGCAAAATTGAGAGGAAAGTACGCAGATTTCCTCTAGCCCCCTGCCCCCCCCCCACGCCACACGCATAACCTCCCCCCACTATCAGCATCCTGCAGCACAGTGGTACGTTTGTTAATGCACCACATTGACACATCATCACGGGTTCAAAGGCCCCGTTTACCTCGGGGCCCACTCTCGGTGTTATACACTCTCTGGGTTTGGACAATTATACAAGAAGGTCTATCTACCATTGTAGTTTTGCAGAGTATTTTCACTGCCCTAAAAATCCCCTGTGCTCCCTCCATGTATCCCTTTTCCCACAACCTCTGGAAATTACTGATCTTTTTACTGACTCCTTAATTTTGCCCTTTCCAGAATGTCATATACTTGGAGTCATAAACATATAGCCTTTTCACACTGGCTTCTTTCACTTACTAATAATCATTTAAATTTCCTCCATGTCTTTTATTGTGGCTTGAGAGCTCAATTATTTTTAGTGCTGAATAGTATTCCATTGTCTGGATGGACCACAGTTTATCCATTCACCCACCAAAGTACTTCTTGGTTGCTTCTATGTTTTGGCAGTTATGGATAAAGCTGCTATAAACATTTGTGTGCCAGCTTTTGTGTGGACATAAGTTTTTAGCTCCTTTGAATAAATATCAAGGAGTGTGATTGCTGGATTATATGGTATATGGACTATATGTTTAGTTTTGTAAGAAACTGCCAAACTCTCTTCCTAAGTGGCTGTGCTCTTTTGCATTATCACCACCAACGAGGGAGAGTTCCTGTTGCTCCACACCCTTGTCAGCATTTGGTGGTGTCAGTGTTCTGGATTTTGTGTGGTGGCATCTTGTTTTAATTTACATTGCCCTGATGGCATATGATGTTATCAATATTCTCCTGGCTATCAAATTAATACATTATAGGCGGCCATGAATGATAAAAAGCAGAATAAAAAGCTCAGGACCCTGAAGTAATTATTGTTAATGTTCTAGCATATTTTCTTCCATTATCTTTCTGCGCATGTCTACTTTTTATTTTAAATAGTTGAGATCCCACTACATATACAATTTCCTTCTGGGTCTCTGCCACTTAGCACCATTTCATAATATCCGAACAATCTTTGTGCATACTCATTTGCCATCTGTAGATCTTCCTTGGTGAGATGTCCATAAAGGACTTTGGCTCATATTTTATTCAAGTTGATTGTTTTCTTATTGTCAAGTTTTAAGAGTTCTTCATATGTTTTGGATAACAGGGAAGAAGGTTTTTTTCCACTTGGGTGGTATGTCAGGACAAGCAGAGAAGGTCCTGAGCACCATGGGACAAGTTATGTGTGAAGGGTCAGTGGGATAGCAGGCGCACATGGCAAGCTGGGGGTTGGACCCATGAATCTGGAGCCCAAAAGAAAGTTCTAGGTTAGAGTTATGGTTTGGGGATCCTTCTTCCTAGAGTTGGTGTTTTATGCCACAGACGTGCTTGAGAACACCCAGGGAGAGAAGGGCAGGAAGTGAAGAGGACCTGCAAGTGCCAATATTTAGAGGTCTGGCGGGGGCAGCAGCATTTCCGCTCAGTACTGGTCCTCCCACCTCTCCAGCTGTGGCTTTTGTTTCTGAGGCCATGCTCTGTGACCAGTTACTTCACAGGTTTTATTGCATTTACTCCTCCTTCAAAGTCCACGGGATAAGTACATTATTTTCCTTCGTTTTCCAGGTGGGGAAATTGAGATACCAAGATGTAAAGTGATTTGCCCAGAACTCACCACTAGTTAGGTGGGGGCGGGCCAGGCTTCACACTCATGATCTGGCTGTGTTCCCGTGGCCTCCTGATGGCACATCCCAGGCCACTGGTGTCACCTTCCTGCTCTTCGTAATGGTCCCCTCACCTCTGGGACCCCAGGCTCAGAAGTTTGAATTGTCTTTGATCTCTTGATTCCCTAACCTATGATGCCACAAGTCAAAAGTCAAAAGTCTCTTATGTCCATCCATCTTTTCCATGTTCACTGCCGCTGTCCTCATCAAGCCTTTATCTTCATGAAATTGTTATGCCCAAATGGATTTATTTTCCTGACTATCAAATTAATACATCATAGGCAACCAAGAATAATAAAAAGCAGAATAAAAAGCTCAGTATTCTGAAATAATCATTAATATTTTAGTATGTTCCATTCTCTTTCTATGCATGTCTAATTTTTTCTTTTAAATAGTTGAGATCCAGGGGCATATGTACTTTCCCTCTGGGTCTCTGCCACCTAGCACCATATCATAAATATTTCCTGCTATTAATAGTACTTCACAAAGATAACTTCTACTGATTATGGCATGATTTTACAGCTATATCAAAGTTTACCTATTTCTTCATTGTTGGTCCTGAAAGTTGTTAGTCATTTTTCACTTTTTGAAATAATATGAATGTGAACACTTGGTGTTTAAGGCTTTTCTGTATTCTGGATTATTTGCTTTTGAAAAACAATCCTTGAAATGGAATATTTAAATCAGAGACTATTAGCCTTTTTAATGTTCTTGATACGATGTCAAATGAGACTCCAGGCAAAGCCTAGGTGAAGGCCCTTTCTGTGTGTGCTTGGCCAAGATTAGGCGTCAATGTGCAAATCTCTGCACGTTTCCAGATGAAAATACTGCTTTGTTGTAGTTTCAGCTGGCATCTCTGTGATTGCTAGTAAAGGGGAGCATTTTGCTTTATGGTTCCTGCCTCTCAAGAACCTTGACCTGGGCCTTGGCTGACTCAGTGGCCCCCCACCCGTGTTGCCTCCCCTCTCCTCACCAGTATCAACATTTGGCGGCACATCGTTCTCAGTTGCACACTGTAGGATGTTTAACAGCATCCCTCGCCTCTACATACTAGACACCAATACCCTCCCTCCCACCCGTGACAACTGCAAACGTCTCCAGGCATTACCTGGGTGGGAGTGGGTGGGCAGAGCTACGACAAAAGCACTCTTCATTGAGAACCAATGACTGTGCTGTGTCCAAGCCTCCCGACAGCCCCCTGTGATTGGGGACCACCCTGCTCAGCAGTCCTCACTGCCCACCACTGTGACTGAGCTTCAGTGCGTCTCCCCGCCTCGTCTCGCAAGTGTAAGACTCCTGGGAATTTTATGGCCTTGCAATGCAATGTATGTGCTAGGTCATCGGGGTCATTTTCTTCATGTAGACAGCATGTTCCTGAGGTCAGGACCCAGGTCTTCCCATGGGCACTGACCTCTCCACGCCCAGCTGTGTACCCTGGGGCACAGAGAACTGGCTTAGGACCTGTGCTCGGCAGAGAACAGGCCATTCTGATGACCCCACAAAGCCTTGCTGATGTCAAGGTCACTTAAAAGCTTGCCGCCTTTTCTTTTTCAAACCACCTCTCCCCTTGGCCATATCCCACGCCTCTCTGCCTAGGAAAGAGTGGGGAGCCATGTAACATTCACCATCCAGAGGTAGGTGGTGAAAAATAAAGGGAAAACTATAGCATTCCCACTTGGTTTTAAAATTAAGAGGGGGTGGGAATCTGAAAATACTGTTTTTCTCTAAGAACTCAATGATCAAGCATTGTCATGGAGCAAGTTTATCTTCTGCAGATGGTCAAATTCAATGCCGGAAACAGAAGACACATGAGCAGTGAATGTTTTTTGGTGTGTGTAACTCGTAGTAAGGCTTGGTGAGACTGTATCCTTTCCCCCATGATCTTGAATGTGACGTGGAGACCATTCCAGAGTCTTCTGGTCTCCAGAGGTTGTTCACGCCAGCCACCCCAGCTGTCTGTACTAAGAAAAGGGCTTTCTTTTTTCCTTCCGAGGGACTCCCTCAATTGTATGAAAGGGTTATGTCCCCACATTACTTAGAAAACAGTCGTTCTAATGGGCGATTTGCTCAAGTTTGCCAAGTATGGAGTGAGAGAAATGGACTCAAAGCCTGTAGCAGGCTGATGGGACAATGGTTGGATTTGTAAATTGGGGAACTTCAGAGCAACCCTTTACGCATACATAAGAAGAGTGACTATCAGGGTGACCTGGCAGAAGCCCCAGGGGTTTGGGAAGGAGACCCACCTCAGTTTCAATTAAAGCTCTGCCAGTTGCTGACCTGTGTCCTCTAGGAGGTAATTTACACAAGGAGTACCAAGCTTAGTGGGAACTCAGTACATTTTGTAACCATCGTTAGTCTTTAGTTTCATCTGAGCGGTCGGTAGGAAATCACTTTAGACATGATTTTGGAAAGAGGCAGTGATGATAGCATGGTGAATTCTGTAAGGAAATGCATTTCAGATATAGATGACCCTGGAAAAAAGAAAAAAAATAATAATCTGAGAACAGGTGGTGTGTTTAATTCCTTTGGCGTGATGTTTTCTTTTTTGTTTTTGTTTTTGTTATTTTCCCAATTATCTTAAAGCAGAAGCTCAGCTCTTTCCAAAACATGTAATTTTATTTTTGTTGTCACTGACTAACATTGGAGAGACCTCCTGTGAAGTCATCTTAAACTATGTTGTCCAAGGAGTTTGTTGGTAAATACAGAAATCTTGTCGACATTGCCATCGTGGGGTCATTTCTGTCCCATATTCGGTCACAGCTGCATGAAGCCATTACTGTGGGTGAAGTGCCACAGCTCACAGTGGGGCACGCTAGTAACCTTACGTGGTTCAGCAACTGTTATCAGAGAGTGTGGAAAAGGTGTTCTTCAGCAGGGAGGGCATCAGACTCATCAGGGATGCTTTTTCAAAGTACCTGTGCTGGATCTACCTACGTACCTACGCTAAGTACCTACGCTAGAATCTGAATCTGTGCCTCCCTGGTTAAGAGCCCTGTTGGAGGAGGTAGGGGATGGAAATAATTTTTCTTCCACCTAAGTTCTCTCTGGGGCTCTTCTAACAAAAGATATGTTTCACAAGAGAAAAACAAGCAAGTCTATTAACATGTATTCTGCAGGTGTACACAGGAGCTACCAGGGGAAAATGAGTAACTCAAAATGGTGGCTTAGAGCCCTGGCTTATACAGCATCGTCAACAAAGAATAATCGTTTTGTGGAGAAATGACAGGATAAAGGAAAGCGGTGTTAGGCATCCAAGGTCAGCAAAGTGAAAAGGTAAATACATAAAAGGACACTCATGGTAGATGAAGGCTGGTAAAGTTAGTAACGTTTATGTCAGTTTCTCTGGTGTCTTCTTCAGCTGATGGGGGCTAAAGTTGGTTCCAGTGGTTAAATTCTGTTTTTCCTAATAGAGAAGAGAGAAGGGACATCTTTGTAAATTTATATCCTGCTTTTAGGCAAGTAGGGGGAAGGCAGAGAGCTTTCCTTATATCTGCTGCTTCTCAACTGGCTTCACCTCAAAAAAATCCTTATACCAAAATGGCATATTTTGGGGTGGTGTGTTCTGCTCCCCTTCACGGACAGTGCTGTTCTGGAGGACAGCTTGTCCCTTCTGTGCATCTTGATGCTCAGCTGTTTAGGGGTAGAGGTCAGACTCTTCAAGGTTGAGGTCCCCAAGAGGTCCTGGGGGCGGATGCGCGGGGCCGGTGTTCTCTTTGCTGGAAACACAGCCTTTGTCATGCTCTTATGAAGGGATCCTGCTGCCGCAAATGCCTGCCCTCACCCACTCTTGATTCATGTGATAAATGCCCTGTAGAAACATCAAAACTCATAGTCCGGGTGAGGAATATATAAGTTGGGCCATTAAGTGCTGGTTGTCTACAGATTCAGAAGTTGGAGATGAATGCTGCCAAAATTCAGTTTTTTGTCATCATTTGCCCAACGAGTGGAGGCATTTGGTCTTCTGTAGAAGTGCTTTTGCTTTCACTGTGCTGTGATGTTGTATCACAATCCTACATTAAGGATGTGGGTCATTCATTTATACCATGTTATTTATCTGCCCCACAAGGAAAACACAAAAACCCTTCACCCTCCTTGTTCCTAGAGTTGTGGATCTGAGCAAGTGGTCCTTAGCCCTCAGAGCATTTGACCCAGGCAGCTCCTGCTGTTCCTCCTCTGACACTGTGTGTTGGAAAATGCAGGGCTAACTCTGAGACCGGTCTCTTGCAAATATACAGCATCTTATTTGGTGTTCTTGCGTCTTGTCTTTTCTATGCATAAATAAATCAGCTAGCTGAAATAAAGGGGAAAAACTGTATAGTTTTACTTAAGATCTGCTCCCTCCTTGGGCAGGAAACTAAATTGAAGACCCAGGCTTGCTGTTGAACAAGATGATACACAGTCTGTGGTGTTTCAAGAAAATAGAAGCTTTTTGATGGTAGTGTTGTTGATCAGATGGCATCCTGTCCCCACCCTCATAGTGTGTGTGTGTGTGTGTGTGTGTGTGTGTGTGTGTGTGTGTGTGTAAGACCAAGTGACCCGCTTCAGTTCAAAAAATGATAAAAAAGGAGCTGTGATGTGGAACAGGAGACCCAGCCAGCAAAGTTTGGGAGGGCTGGTCCATAAAGCGCACTGAGTGTCACAGGGCTGTACGTTAGGGAAATGGCGCTTACCTAGACATCGGCGGGGAAGTTGTGCTGATGTACTCGGTGTGGCAAAGCCCAGTGGGATTCTGCCAGCTGAGAGCCCACCTGGGCTGGAGGCGCTGCTGATGGCACCGTGGTTTCTCTCCAGGTCTAACTCCATCCATTAAAAGGTTGCTTAGTAAAGGGCGTAAATGTGATCAGTGTCTTCTTCCACCTTTGCTTTTGTAATGTTTTTCTCCCCTTATTGCTAAAGTAAAATGTGCATTGTGAAAATTAAAATGTAGATAAGCAAAAAAGAGGAAAATGAAAAGCAACTGTGACCCCAACACCCACAGCTAACAGCACTGCTCGTATTTCAGTAGCTTTTCCCAAAAGATTACTTGGTACTTCTCATATATGCACCAGTCTTTTTTTTTATTCTCTCTTTTCTTTTCTTAACAAAAGGGGGGTCATGGAAAGCATGGAGAAAAAGCCTACGTTTTTTTTTTCAACAATGAAACGTGAAATTGCTTTTCAGGTCCTGCAAGCATCACATGGCTACATAGGCTACCGCTGTATAGATTTACCTAAACTATTTTTTTAAACATCCTTGTTGAATAGATTGTTTCCATTTTTATAACAGTGTGTTGATAAACGTCCTTGTAAGGGAATCTTCATAGGCATTTTATGTGATTTCCTTAAACCAGATTCCTAGAACTTCTGGTTCAAATGATAGGCACAATTTTAAGGCTTTTAATATAAATTTCCAAATGATACTCTGTGTCAGTTGTATCAATACGCTATTAACACATAAATACCAGCTTCCCTGAGCACGCACAAGCACTGGGTGTCGTCATTACAAAAATTTCCATGTCATTTTGATAAGTGAAAAATGGTGTTTATGATATATTAATTTGTGTTTTTTGGATGGAGAGGTTGAACTTTCTCATGTGTTTATTATACATCTATAATTCTTTCGTGAATTGCCTCTATGTTTTCTTTGGCCATTTTTCTTTAATCTTTTTTTCTTTTGAATTTTTATTTGTTAAAACTATCCTTTTGTACTCACTTTTTAATGTTATTATAATTTTTTAAACTTTGGATTTTGAGATAATATCAGATTAACAGAAGAGTTGCAGAGATAATACAGAGAGTTCCTATGTATCCTGTATATAAGCTTCTTCCGATGGCAACGTCTTACATAATCACAGTGCTTTTATCAAAGCCAGAGTTTCTCAATTTAGCACTGTTGCCATCTTGGACGGGATGATTCTTGGTTGCGGGGGGGGGGGGGGCTGTCCTGTGTATTATGGGATGTTTAGCTGTATCTGTGCCTCTGCCCACGAGATGCCATTAGCACCTGCCATCTTTCGCCAGTTGTACCACCAAAAATGGCTCCACACATAGCCAGATGTTCCTTGGGGAGCAAAATCACCCACAGCTGGGAGTCACAGTTGGGAATCACTAAGAAATCAATAATGGTACAATACTATTAACTGAACTGCAGACTTTATTCAGATTTCACCCGTTTTTCCACTAATGACCTTTCTCTGTTCCGGGATCCTACGCAGGATATCGTGTTACATTTAGTCGTCTGTTTACGGTATTTTTTGCCAATCAGATGTTATCTTAATCCTTTTCCCTGTGTTATCACTGACAGGCTTAGCATGGCCTTCTCGGGCCTATATTCCTCTCTAGCTCCTTTTTTTCCTCCTGCAATCCCTCTGGATAGATTTCCTCAAATAGTGTAAGGTTGGGATGTATTTTTCCTAAATGGTTTGCCAGTTGTCTACCAACTATTGATGAGATAATCCATTATTTCTCTCCTTGTTGGAAATGCCAATCATATATTCGTATGTACACAAGGATTCCCCTGGTTCATGCAGTTGTTTCCTTCTAGAAAATTGCATGTCACTTGAATATTATGTGACTCACAAAAGCTACTCTGGTATTGACTATGGATTTGAAAGATACTACTTTTAACTACTGCTAAGTGTAAACTGTTGGCATTGGATGTACCTCATTACTGTGGGAGTCAGATGGTTAGAGAGACTGGCTGGCATCATATCTTTTCAAATTTTACTTTTTACTTTAAATATGCACCTTCTCCATCTCATCCTACACTGTTGTTTGTTTTTCGTCAGCTATACTGAGATATAATTGACTTACATTAAATTTAATGTACGAGTATATGCTCGTGTAACCAACACCACATTGAGACACAGATATTTTCATCGCTTCAGAGAAATAGCTGGCCCTTTGCAGTCAGTCTTCCCCCTCCCCGCAGCCCCGGGAAACCTCGGATCTACTTTCTGTCACTATTCTAGAGTCTCTAGAAATTGCAGTAAATTGCACTTTCTTTGTGTAAGGTTTCTTCCATTCAGACTAATGCATTTGAAGCCTTTCCTGTCGTTCGTGGCCTCTTTCTTTAACTTCTCTCTGCCGTGTTTAGCAGTTTCATTACAGACTCTTGCACATAGTTTGTTAAATGTATCTTTAGTTATTTCATATCCTTTATGCTACTATAAATGAATGATCATGATTTATAAAAATCGCATTTCCAAGCTTTTTTGCCTACGCATAGACCTGTGTCCTTGAATCCTGCAACCTTGTTAAAAGCACTTAATTATAGTTGTGTTTTTGTAGAGTCCTCAGGATTTTCTGTGTACATGCTATTATGTATAAAGTTTTATTTATTCTTTTTCCATCTTAATGTCTTTATTTTTTTAATTTAGTTTTTATTTTTATTTATGTATTTATTTTTGCCTTATTGCACTAGGTAAGGCTTACTGTAAAATGTGGAATAGAAGTGAGAGAGTGAGCATTTTGACTTACCCTCTTGTTCCCTGTAGAGATTTGGGATAGATTCCATCGAGCAGGTTGAGGAAGGTTCCTTCTATTCCTAATTTGTTCCTTTCTTTCTTTATTCTGATGAAACTTATATAACATAAAATTTATGGTTTTAACACACTTTTATGTGTACAGTTCTGTGGCATTAAATATATTTACATTGTTTTGCAACCACAACTATCCAAAGAACTTTGTTCATCTTGCCAAACTGAAACTACCTATTAAACACTAACTTCCCATTTCCCCTTCACTCTCGTCTCTGGAAACCACCGTTCTACTGTCTCTTTCTATGACTTTGACTACTGCAGGCACCTTGTAGAAGTAGAATCATGCAGTATTTGTATCGTGTGTCTGGCTTATTTCACTTAGCATCGTGTCCTCAAGGTCCATGTATGATCTGGCCTGGGTCAGAATTGCCTCCCTTGTTATGGCTGAATACTACTCCACTGTGTGGATGGGCCACATTTTGTTTATCTGTTCATCTGTCAGTGGACACATGGGCTGCTTCCACCTTTTGGCTGTTGTGAGTTATGCTGCTGTGAACATAGGTGTACAAATGTTTGTCCAAGTTCCAGCTTTTAATTCTTTTGGGTATGTACCCGGAAGTAGAATTGCTGGGTCATACGATTATTCTATGTTTGATTTCCTGAGAACCACCATCCCATTTTCCACAGCAGCTCCGTCATTGTACATTCCTTCTAGCAAAGCACAAGCTTTCCAATTTCTCCACGTCCTTGTTCACACTTGTTTTCTGATTTTCTGATAATAGCCAACCTAATGGGTGTGAAGAGGTATCTCGTTGTGATTTTGATTTGCATTTCTCTAGTGATGCCCTAGTGATGGTCAGCACCTTTTCATGTCCCTCTGGCCATTTGTGTGTCTTCTTTGGAGAAATGTCTATTCAAATCCTTTGCCCATTTTTTATTCAGGTTATTTCATTGTTTCTATTACTGACTTGATGAACGCTTTTATTATTCATGCATGTTGAATACTGACATACTTTTTATGTACCTATTGGAATAATAATAGGATTTTTCTCCTTTATTTTGTAAACATGGGGAATTACATTGATTATCATATGTAATTATATATTTCTAGGTTAAACTCTAGTTAGTCATGATACATTATGCTTTTTAAAAATAAATACATTGATGGATTCTATTTGCTAACATATTTAGAGATTTATTTTTTCATTGTATTCTTAAGGGACATTGGTATTTCATTTTCTTTGAAAAGTTTTGGTTTTGGTATCAGGAAAGTCTCAGCTTTACACAAGGAACTGGGAAGTGTTCTCTATTTCTGAAAGAGACTTTGGAAGATTGATATTATTTCTCAAGTGTTTGGTAGAAATCACCAGTGAACTCATCTTGTCCTGAAGTTTCTTTGTGGGAAAGCTTTAATTATGAATTCAATTTCTTTAATTGCTATATGACTAGTCAGGGTTTCTACTATTTCTTGAGTCTGTTTGGTAATCTGTCTTTCAAGACATTTGCCATTTCATCAAAGATGTCTAAATTATTGCTATAAAGTTGTTCATAATATAGTCTTATTATCCTGGAACCTAGTGATGTTCCCGTCATTTATTTCTAATACTGGTAATTTGTGTCTTTTCCCCTTAACAGTTTAGCTGGAGGTTTATCCCTTTTATTAATTTTTTCCCAAGGGTTTGGGTTTCATTTCATTAATTTTTCTATATTATTGATTTTTCTGTTACACTGATTTCTGATTTTAGCCTTTTTATTTCCATGTGTCTATTTACTTTGTCCTAAATTTACCCTTTTCTTTTTAAATTGTTTAGTTTATGAGGGAAGATTAGTTTAAATGCTCATATCAAATGTTTTCATAAAATTATTTCAAGATATAAATCAGAAGTTCCTCCTAATTTTGATATGTTTTTTCATTTTTATTCAGTTTAAAGTATTTTTTGTGAATTCTCTTCCAATTCTTACTTTATTTTAACTGTATCTTCATAGTAAACTTTAATCTTTGAAAAGCTTTAATATCTTCATAATAAGCTTTAATATCATAGTACGCTTTAATATTTAATTAGGGTCACTATTCTTTTTTTTTGCAAAGTTTTAGTCGTTATTTTTATGTATTTTTTTAACTCAAAAATTTAGACCATTTACACTTATGTTGATTATTGATATATGTGGGTTTATTTATATCAGGTTATTTAGGCTTTCTGTTTGTCCTTTTTAGCTCTTTAATAGTCTTGTGTTAAATTAATTTTTTTCTCATTCTGTTTTTTTCTCTGCCAGTTGGAAGTTATACTCTTCATTTCTATGACTTCAGGGATCAGCTAGAAATTGCAGTGTAAACTTAACAAAGCCAGAAGTTAATAGTTTTAATCGTCTCTCCATTTTGAATCTTAGAATACCTTAACTCCCAGTACCCACACCCAGACAGAGACACTATTGCATGTTTTAGTTCTATCTTGTTTTATTTTTGTGACAGCTCGAATGTTACTTCTACACAGTATTTAATTTACCTCCTATTTACCACTGCCTGTGCCCCTCTTTCCTTTGTGCATGTCAGATCTTTGCTTCTGATAGCAATTTTCATCTTCCTAAAATAAACATTTCAGAAGCTCCTCTTGGCGGTATGTCAAAGTGGAGAGACTTTTGGTGTTAAACTCTCCAAAGTTTGTTTGGGTGTGGACGAAAGCAGGAATTCTAAAAACATCTTTATTTCACCATGTTCTTGAAAGAAGACTTTGCAAGGCATCCAATTCTATGTTTACGCTTATTTTCTCTCCACCCTATACCTTGGGCTTCCACTGTCGCTACAGAAAAGACAGCTATAAGTCTAACGGTCAAAACTGCCTACCTTTTCTTTGAGCCGTTTTCAAGATCTTCTTTCTGTGCGTGGGGTTATACTTTTTTTATAATATTTTGAGATGTGAATTTCTTTTTTGTTATTTTCACGATTTGTTGTGCTTCATGAATCTAATGGTCCTTTTTATTATTATTATTAGTTCTGGAAATTTCTCAGCCATTTCTTTATTTCCTCTGTTATCCTCCTTCAGGTTGACTGCAATCACCCATGGCTTAACGATGGGGACGCATTCTGCGAAATGCATCATTAAGTCATTTTGTCGTGTGAACACCACAGAGAGCACTTTACACAAACCCAGATGGCCCAGCCTGCTACACACCCAGGCTGTATGGTTCCTCAGCTACAAACCTGTACAGCACGTCACTCTGCTGAGTACCGTAGGCCATTGTAACAATGGTATTTGTGTATCTCAACATATGTAAACGTAGAAAGGGCACAGGAAAAATACGGTATAAAAGACAAAGTTGTGTGGGGCAGGGTGCTGGGCGTGTGTTGGAAGGGTAGAGGGAGGGCTGTGGAGAGAGGCTGATACAAAGAGAGGGGGAGAGAAAGGGAGAGCAGAAATCAAGAGAGACCCAGAGAAATAAAGGTTGAGTCAACAAATAATAAAAGGGAGAGGAGAGAGAGGAAGGGGGCGGGGAGAGAGAAAGAGAGAGGACCAGGACTGAGAGGAAAGAGAGATAAAGAGAAACTGGGGGAAGGGAAGTAAGTTTGTAGGCATGAGAGTGTGTGTGTGTATGTAGGGGTGCATGTGTGTGTACAGGGGTGAGCTTGGGTGGCTGGGGGGCTCCCGGCCTCCCCTCCTCTCCAGCCCTCTCCGCTGGCTCCTTTGCCATCGCAGGTGCAGCACAGTTAGACAGCAGGCTCATCCTCCTGGTCTGTATAAGCCACCCCAAAATAGTAGTAAATCTAACAGCTTAGGTGGGTCCAACCTTTCCTTTCAACTTTGCAAACAAACCTCTTGCTTATAATCCATTATAATCTCATGAGGCCACCAGACTATATGCGGTTCCGTGCTTGACTGAAACGTCGTTATGTGACACGTGACTGTAGATGTATTTCATGCTGTCTCATTCTATCTTCCTTTCTTTTAACCTGTCTTTTGCATTTTCCACATACTTGACTATGATGCATTTAGTAAACATTTTTTTAGGTTTATGTTCTACTTTACTAATTTTATTTTCAGCTGTATTTAAACTCATCTGTTTTAAATTCCAATTAATGTACTTCTCATTTCTGGGAGTGCTTTTTAGTTTTTTGAAATGACTCGGGTCAGTTATATCGCCTGTTGTTCCTCACTTATAATTTTGATTCACTCTTTTATTCCTTCAGACATATCAGTTGTTTTATATCCTGTATCTGGCATTTCTAATATCTCAGGTATACGTGGGTCTGCTTCTGCGATTTGGCTTGTCTGCCGACTTTCACTAACGGTGATTGTCGTGTGAGCTCTGATTTCTGGTTCATACATATTGTTACTAGGATTCTGAGCTCATGCTCGTTGGAATTTTGTCTGTGGAAATTCTCTGAGTCCTAGATCAAGGGTAAATTCCTCCAGAGATTTCCATGCTTCTGTCAGTAGGCTCCCATTGTGCTAAATTTGGAGCTTATGGTTGTTCATACTAAGCAGCTCCTGTGAATGTTGGCCCCAAGCCTGAAAGGAGATCAGTTTGAGATTATGCGTTGAGATTCTGTGCTGGGGTTTCCAGGATGAGTTCCCACATTCTCAAGTGCTAGGTTTTGCCTCCCAGCCCCTTCTTGGCCTTCAAGCCAAAGCTTAGATGACCAGAAATCAGCAGTTGCCCTTAGGGTAGATGGATTTGTTCTCCAGTTTTCTTCTCAAGCTGTGAAGGGTTTCCTTACTTTCTTGCAAGCTGAGCCATACATGCAAAATATGCATTTATGTTTATTTCCAATGTTTTTAGTTGCTTTCTGGCATGAGGATTTAGGAGTGTCTACCGTAGTCTGCCATAGTGCAGGAAATTAAAGATCTCATTCATTTATTTTTTTCAGTAAAATTTTGTTAAGTTGGCCATCCATAAATAGATAATGTTAGGAGGTACGGCGTTTTTAAAAAATTAAATTTATAAACTAATGGTCATCATTACAATACTAATGTATGTCTCTTTATTTACACAGTTAGACTTAAATGGTGTCTATTCTGTTTTTAAAGTTTTTTTTATCCTAACGTTATTAGGCTTTTCCTAACATTATTACAGTTTTTAGCAAGACCTATTTCCCACGTTATTAAAAATTATCTGCAAATATACAAAATAGCTAATATTCAGATCATATGGTGATGTAAATTTTTAACCATCAGTATTGGGCAGGTAGCTTGTTTTCACTACTACAAATAATACTTAATGTATGTCTTTGTGTGGACATCTTTGACCACACTTCCACTTGTGTTCTTAAGCCCTGTTCCTGGAAGGAGAATTGTTGGGTAAATGATTTGAACACTTTTAAGCCTTTGCTTCTATACTCGCAACGGCTTTGTGAACATGTGGCAGTGTGCACTGGTGTTATAGGAGAGTTTGTCTCCCTATATCCTCTCTGGAATTGAGTGCATATATTTTTATGCTTTGCTAATTTGATAGGTGCGGGATAGTATCTTATTCTTGTTTAATTGCAAATTGCAAGCAAAGTGGAACTATTTGTTTATTATTGGCCATGTATATTTCCTACTTTGGAAAGTGTCTTATATTCTATCTGTCCTTCAACTCTTCAAGTGTTAGGTTTTTCCCAGGAGTCTTTCATGTGCTAATTCTTTTATGTCCCTGGGACCATGATGGTTAGCCTGCACCATTTGGGCCAGCATATAGTGACCCCTAAATCACTTTGAACTTGCATTTTACATTTCCGTTATTGTACTCTGGCTTCCTTGTCTGTAGAGAATTGGTGTTATGACAACACAAAGGAATCATGGTTCCAGAGGGATAGGCACGTGCATGAAGAGACCTGGAATGCAAAAATGACACACTTTAAACTTTTACTGAAAACAGAGTACAGATGAACCAATGCACTCAATGCTATTGGTGATACAGGAAAGGGAGAGAGAACTTTCTCTGTCCCAAGATACACATGGGCTAGTGAGAAAGAGAGAAATGCGGAGTGAGTCAAAGTGATGGATTAATCCAAACCCGACGCTGAGCCTGCAGAGCGACGGGGGTGGATTTCCAGCGAGAGAACTAGTGGTTTCGGGGAGAAGATGGCATTAGTGGGGTAGAGGAGGCCATCCAGGGGGTGGGAGCAGCATATGGCAGCTAGGACATGCAGAAAGTCTTGGAGAATGACAAATGGAACGTGTCCTTGGATCCCTGGGGGCCTGAAGGGTTGTAAACAGAATACATTAATGGAAAAAGAGTTCAGGACCCTGCATGAGTACAGTCGACACCAAACAAGGACTCTGGTTGCTCTCTGGGCCATTGGGAAGCTCTCCAGGGTTGCATGAGATTAGTAGCAAAGCTATGTTTATGGAGAAATGCAAAAGTCTTATTTTGAAGATATATTCCTGTTTCCTTAGGATTTCCTTATAAAAATGCTCCAGTAATCTCAAATCACAAATAAAAGCATGTGTGTCTTTTGAGACAACTTTCACTAAACTTATAATATATCACCGATCATTTCAGGCTCAGCTCCATGCTTGAAATGAGCTTGCTGCTTTTCTCCTGAGCACCAATCAAGCCAGCCCACAGGCACTGAGGCCAGGATGAGTAGAGAAAGGACTGGAAGAGGGTTTTTAACATGATGTAATTGGATGTGAATCATTAATTACATTACGAAACTTAAAGCACAAAAGCCTGCATCTCTGCAGCTGAGTTGAATTAGTTCCTCAACCAAAGGAAATTAGAGTCTAGGTCAGAAGACCAGCAAGGACCAGCATGCTAAGCGTGCAACAGCGTATTTCACTCGGGCTCCACCTGCTAAGCATGAAATGCTCTCAGTGTAATACCGGGCAGCTCCCAGCTGGCCCCGCCTTATTCAAAACCTGCCGGCCACATGCCTATCAACATGGTGAACGATCTTGCTTTTGGAAAGATTTATTTAATAACAGCTTCATTGGGATATAAAGCACACACCATAACTGTCTTGCATCCTGTTGCTTTGGCCAACAATATCTTCCAGACGGAGATTTTGAAACGCATTGCATTTCTAAATGTTGTATATTGTTACGTGTTATTCAGCAAGAGTACCTCATGTCACAGGTGCAGGGAAGTTAACATTGAGGATCGCCCAAACAGAACTTGTTCCTCAACTCCCTTTCTGGCCGGGCAACGTCCCTTTAAAATTTGGATTATGTTTTCCTTCAGGGAAATGCCCTCTCCCTTCAAATCTCAGACAAAGTCCGACCATCTTGTTTTCCCTAACGACACCCCAGGGTTTGCTGCCTGGGCTGCACGGCCTGTAAAGCTGATCTCCTGCTTCCTTCCTGAAAATTGCCCTCACATGGCTAGACTGGTGGTCATGTCAGAAATGGAAAATGTGTAATTTTAAATCCAGGGGAAAGCCATAGCGACAACTCCTAGCTCGTTAGGAAGGAAACGATTTCAGTCTAAGTGTAATTGACCTCTTTGCGTCTCTGTTTCTACTCTTCCATCCACCTGGCTTTTGTCTAATTTTCTACCCATCTGTGCTTCTGCTAAGAGTGTACAGGGAGAGAATGTGAAGTTGGAATCGGTCAAATTTGCCACTTAGTTTATAAACTTCTGGGAGTAGAAAAGGGCAGGAACCAACATCCATGGTGAAATGGTTGTAGTGAGGTCTGTGTATTTGAATTTTTGCTCATGTCCAGTCCCCACTGAGCTGGGGTGCGCACAGCCCCACTTTCTGGATTTGCAGCACCTGCCAACATGGCAGCCCAGTTAAGGCAAGCAAGGCTCCTGTGGGGACAGAGCCCCAGAGAGTAGTTTACAGGCTCTCGGCCTCACGTGGAGGAGTGCTGGCTCGGGTAGTAGATGGCCGTCAGCTGTGGCTGATTGGCCGTCAGCTATAGCCAGTTAGCCAATTAGCCGCTAATATAACGGCTGCGGCTACGGAGGAGAGCGAAAGAGAGTCGCCGGTGGGTTGCAGACAAAACGGACAGCAGGTCGCACGTCCAGTGAACCCAGCCTCCAGTGAGACCGTAGTGGTATGACTCCCCTACCTATGGCTCCGTGGGTGTTCCTTTTTGGCCTCACCATATCCTGCGTTCTTGTATGGGGAGCGGGAGCAGAGACCCAGCAGGCCGCCCTGCACGACAGCTCCCTACACCCTCCTGAGGAGAGTGAGTGACTCGGGAAAAACCAAGGCCCAGAAGAGGGCAAAATGGCTCTGTCATTTAGGAATTAGGCTTAGTCTCAAAACAGTGTTTCCTTGAGGCCATTGAAATTGAGAGCATCCAGGCTCCTCTAGAATCCGAACAGTGGGAATGGAATTATTCCCAGGTGTAAGGCATTTGCCCTTCTCACAACTTCCCTACTTGCCCACTCTGAGGGACCAGTAGCCCTGTCTCTATGCTCACATCACACGCTGAGTTCATGGCGGGAACCAGGACCATATAAGGCACCTAAAAATACTTCGGAATTATTGAATTAATGTTGACCCCTAAGAAGCTGTCCACATTCCCCTGGTGATACTTTTGGGTAGGGATTCTGTATTTCTTCATTTTCTCTTATTATCTGATCGGCAAATGCATTTTCAGGAGTTTGCTGGGCTCCTCATGGGCTAACAAGCCCTGCTGAAGACACGATGACGTGTGAGTAACTTGACAAGTGTTTACTGAGTGCCAGGTATCATCTAGATGTGAGGCAGTAAGCGAAGCAAGGCCCCTGCTCTCATGGAGCCTGCTGTCGAGTGGAGAGAGACGGACAACAGAGAGACGCATCAGCATGAGAAATTTCAAGAGGTGATAAGAGCTTTCGCTGAGCACTAAAGCCAGATGATGTGATTGAGTTGGCTACCTGTTGGCTTCCTTACATGGCGTGGTCAGGGAAGTTGTGTGTGAGTGACATGTCAGCCAAGATCTCTATGATAAGAAGGAACCCACCTTGTAAAGGTGAAGAGGATGAGCCTTTTAGACAAAAGGAACCACAGGTGCGAAGCCCTTAGTATGACAAAGAATGGAGCTGGCACATTCCAGGGACAAGACCAAGGCCAGTGGGACTGGGCAGTGAAGGGGCTGGAGGAGGGGCCCATGAGCTGAGGGAGGTGGGCAAAAGCGAGGGCACCCTGGGAGAACTGTGATTTAGTTTAGGGGGGTGGAAAGCCATGGGAGGGATTGAAGTGGAGGACTTCCATTTTCCCAAGGTCTCAGGTAGAAGCAGGGAAGTCAAGAGAGCAGGAGAGTCACCCAGATGAGTAATCTGAGGAGATGGAGAGTGTGCATGGCTCACGGTAGGTTTGAGTTCGAGTTAACAGGAGTGATGGATTCCATGTGGAGAGGAGGAAAGGAAGGAGTCAAGGTATTGCCTAGATTTGGGGGTGAGTAAGTCACTGCATTAAGGGACAGCATGGTTGTTAGCTCAGGTCTGCTCAATCCTTTTCAAATGTATGAGGCAGTGCGCAGACCTTGCTGTATGTTCGCTGGTCCCTGGGGAAAACCTTCATTGCCAGGCAGAGACTGGATGTGTCTGTAGATTTCCAAGCAGTGGAGCAAATTGTGTGTGGATGCATGACCATGTTTAAAGATGCCTGCAAATTCAAGTAATGGGAAAAATAAAGCAAACAGTGAAATGATGCCTGATGGAAAATTAGAAACGTTAATGCCAATAGAAGATTGAGCAACTTTAGCCACTTTTAGAAAATTCTATGCTTATGTGAGACAGGGCAGACCAGAAGTTCATTTTCAGTGTTGCTATTTTGTGACATTTTGAATTTGGCCCGTGGTGCTCTTAGTATTTTGATTGGCATTAACATTTTATCACTGCCGTTTCTTTAAACATGGAACTTGAAAGGACATTTGTGTTTTTAAGTGTGATTTTATTATATCCAAGAAGTATTTTTTAATCCTTGCCGTACATAATTACAAATGTATAATGAAAGTCACTAGGAAAACAAAATTCCCTTTTTAGTAATTTTCTTTACAGTAAATTTTCTGGACTACAGCTCTTATTTTGCCCTTTACTACAGGACCATTCCATGGTCTGCTAGCTAATAAAACCTTTCAGTATCCTGGTCATCAAAGAAAAGATGGGGTATATTTTTCAGGGTATAAAAAGGCATCAAACTATGCTCATATAGTAAACTGAGCAGGCTTTCGTATTATTCCACATCTAAACCTATTTAACTACAAGCAACTGATCTGCTATTATAACCGAGAACGAACTGCATCTCTTGGGCAGTGAATCTCTGTTTCCTTTTTGTTTGTGTTTTTTATAATCCCAAATAGAAACAATGCATATGTTTTCCTTCACCACATTTTATTTTTAGAAAATCTGGAAAATGAAATGCCTTCGGTTCAGCCACATGACTCCCATTAGTCTTAATGGGAGAAAGGCCTCTCCATAGAGGAAAAGAATCACCCCAAGTGTATAAATAACAGTGGGCTTGTGGCCACAAGGAGACCTTGCTGCGCGCACATTAGCAGCTGGGGGGAAAGGGGTTCTTTGGCTCATCATGAAGCCCTCCTCCAGATCTGGGCCCAATGGGCAGGCTCTGCCACGCTTGTTGGGAACCCCAGGCCCCTTGATACCCATTGCATTCCCTTCCCCAATTCCGGGGCACATCTATGTGACCCTAGAGCTTGCCCCTTTGCAACAGGACTTTTCTGAGAAACTGAATGTCTGTATGCATGGGTTGACCTTGGAAGGCTGACCTTGGTGCCTGGGGTCCGGTGGAGCTTTAGCACAAATCTCACTGCATAGTCCCCTCCCCTTTCTCCACCCCAGTGCAGATACTGTGTTTCCCCCACAATAAGACCTAACTGGAAAATAAGCCCTAGCATGATTTTTCAGGATGCTTGTAATACAAAATAAGCCCTAGCGTATTTCCCTGAAAATAACGCCGGGTCTTATATTAATTTTTGCTCCAAAAGACACATTAGGGCTTATTTTTTATTACGAGCATCCTGAAAAATCATGCTAGGGCTTATTTTTTGGTCAGGTCTTATTTTTGGGGAAACACAGTATTTGTTTCCAGCTGAATCTGACCGAAGTGGTCTGGGCATCTTTGAGGGTGAGAAGGGTCACAGGAAAGGTTCGGAAGGGGCAGGGGCTACTGTTACCCCTTCAGGCCCATTTTTGCCCTTGAAGTTCACCTGAGGGGCTCAGATCTTTTCCAGCCCTTGCAGCTGGCTCCACATGCTTCTCTCTCATCTGCTCCCCAGCAGAAAACTCCCTGACATGACACAGGAGGGGGCTTGCACATTTAAGGGACAAGACCAGAGCCAGGGCGGTTGGAGAGCAGACCACCCTCCTCCCCTGGGCCCCGGAAGATGGATCAGTTTGCCCCACCCAGAGGACAACTCTTATTCCACCATGTAAGATGGCCACGGCCCCCAACCCACATTGACCTTCACTGGCCTTCATCTAGTGAGTTTGACAAAGTGGGCAGGAAAAGCAGTCTTTGGACACGAGGGTGAGACGTGGGTCAAGGACCACACAGGTCTTCCCGCCTGTAGCTCCCGTGTGTATGTGTTTTCCTAGATTTGAAATGAGAGACAAAGTCTATTCATATCACTTAAGGATGACTTTGTTTTTAATTCTTAAAAAAAATCTAGTTTTCAATTACTGTTGACATTTGTGTCTTAGATACGGGCTCCTCAGGGCTAGTCAAACTATGAAAGTCTCACCTTTGCACAGTGCTTTATTCTTTTTGAGTTTTCACTTTGTCCCATTTCCTCCTCACAGCACAGGATGATTATTATCCCATTGTATAGATAACTAACTTGAGGCCAGATGGGCTGGGTCACTTGGATACAGTCACACGGTAAATGGGAGGCGGAATCAGGCAGAAGTAGAGCCCTGATCTCTGGGTGTGTGTTTCAAATTCTTTCCATCTTTTGTATTGCAAAAATTTCTGTCTTTCTGAAAAGTGACGTCATGTTGCAAACTTGGCCATTCTGGGAGGATCTGTGGTGACCTCCATGACGGACCGTGCAGGTGCCCTGTGAGCAGAGGGGACCCTGGTGGCATTCTGAGCAGCTGATGACTCATCTCTACTCAGCAGCAGAGTGATGGGAACCGAACCATGCTGAGATACATCCAGATGGTTTGATAAACATAGCACAGGCTTTTACAAACATGTTTCTGCCATTTCTGGTGGGTGAGTCAAAGAGTGCAGATATAGTGAGTCATATTACAGAGTTACTGAGAAGTGCCTTTCAACTATATGAAGAGCTGCTCCTGTGGAAAGTTTTTTCTGACCTTTCACAAATGACCATTTTTAAAAACATCTAAGTTTGAACTAATTTTAGACTTAACAGAAATGGTGCAAAAAATCGTACAAAGAGTTTCCCTGGACCCCCTCGCACCACTTCCCCAAACGCTAACAGGTAAGATGTGAACGATGATGATTTTACTAAGCATTTTTCTTAAATTATCCAGCACCGGTGCAACCTAAAGACAGCCTGTAAATGCAGTTTTTAAAGGGTGCTGTGCTTCCTCTACAGTTTGACCCAAAAGATTTCTTTGGAAGGCATCAAGATGAGAAACAAGGATGGCTCAAAGGTGGCAGGAACTGACTGGGACCAGAGGCTATGAAACGTGGCCACTTACCTTCCTAAGAGAAACCTTGGGAAATCTTGAGTGGAGCGTTTAGAGCTTTAAAAGCCTAACGAAAACCAATCAACTATCTTTTTTCCCTACCGTCTTGAAATTAAGAATAAGTTAGATAGTTAGACTCAAAAAGGGAGGGGGAGTTGATAGGGGAAAGAAAAGCACACATCCCACAGTTATTCTGTATAATTCACTGCCGATGAGACGAGTTCATGTAAAACAACGCTTAGCTGTATTAAGTGAACATTTAAAATGTCAGAAGGAAGTTATCTCCTCTCCTAGCCAACATGAGACAGCTAGAAAGACAGAGCCTCGCTCCTTTCCCCAGACGCGTATATTAGACATCAGTTCAGGAACAACTTGTGATTCTTAGTGATTTCTGCCTTCTCCACGTTGGTGCAAAATGACGATTTTCAATAAGACAGTGATGAGTTTATTTTCACAAAGAACTCCCTCCCCTCTTTAGGGCATGAGGGAAATGTTTTTACTAGACACAAATGCTCACTGTAGCATTTAAGAAGCAGTTCAACATATTTGCATTTTTCCATACCGAAGTGGTCTCTCGAGGCAAGCCCATAAACTAAATATGTCTTATTTCTTACGAATTAGTCTCAGTGACAATAAATAAGTAACTCAGAAGGTCCCAGTTCAATGGGAGTGATTGGAGGAGTGTGTGCTGCCATCCCACTTGTTTGTTTCACTGGGAAATGATGGTCATTTGGGGCGGGAGCGGGCAATGAGAGGACATGAAATGTCTAAGCCTCGTCATCATGGCGGATGGATGCAGGCAGAGAAAACCAGCCAGCATCAGGCCACATTCCCACCACACTGACTGAGGTCTGACGACCCCAAGTCATGCTCCTTGCCTGCTGGATTTACTCTTTGTTACTATTTTCATGTGACATGTGCTTCTCCTCAGAGGCCCTGGAGGGTCCCTCCAATTCTGACTCTCAAAAATAGTTCCTCAAAGGGAGCAGCATTCTTAGAAGAAGATGCGCCCAGGCCAAGTGTTTCCAGCTGAGTTTGGGTTGACATGACTGAGGTTTGTAAAAAGCGCTGAGAAAACCAGAAAGATGATGTCAGCCCAGCCAGGAAGTGCTCCTAGGGTCCCAGTGGGGCTGAGAAGTGGAGCCCAGAGCCTTTTCCACGGGACCCTGCAGCTCTGGAATTCACTTCCTGTTCTGACCTGGGACCCGGGAGGTATTTATATCTTCCTAAAATGGGCTTTCCAGATCTTGTACTGGAAACAAGGGTCTGACTGGGATTGGAGGGAGGAGCAGACTGACTGGGAGAGGCAGGAAGTGGAGGTATTGTGTTGGGCGAGCCTGTCTCCTTCCTGGCACCAGCCCACAAAATGCCCCAAAGAGTGGATTCCTTACAGCCAGGGTCCTGAAAACGCTGAGCAGGGGAATTCTGTGATCTGAGCTCTCAGCAGTATTATAAAATGGGCAATTCTGTGTCTCCCACTTCAGGCCCAGTCTGTGATCACGTGTGTGTGTATGTATCTGTGTATCTGTATATGTGTATGTATGTATGTATATGTGTGTATGTATATGTGTATGTGTATATGTGTGTGTCTGTGTGTATATGTATATGTGTATGTGTGTGTATGTATATGTGTGTATATTTGTATGTATGTGTGTGTGTGTGTATATGTGTATTATATATATATGTGTATATATTATGTGTGTTGTAATTGCAGGTAGTTTGAAATTTTCTCTCGTGCAAGGAACAAGTCAAGCTAGCAGCCCTTGCTAGAGCGCTTGAGGGAGTACTGAGTGCCCAGGGTTACTGCCTCCCCCTTTCTCTGGAGTGGTCTCTTTGTTCCCCTGAGTGTCTCAGGGCCAAACTTGAGGACAGCAAAGTCCTTTCTCAAGCGAGGAGAGACCTTGATTCCCCGCCAGGTGCCAGTCAGACTGCCTTTCCATTTGCTTGACACCAAGCTCACCTGTTTGGTTTCCGCCATTGCAGTGGTTTGCTAGAGGAGAGCCCACAGGTGAGGCAGGAGGCTGAGATGGGTAAACTGTATATAAAACACAGACACAGAGCCTTCCGAAGGTGGAGGGCAGTCTGGGGCCACTTAGGGTGGCAGCAGGGAACACGGGACCTTTCGGAGACACTGAGCCCAACCCTGTAGTTGGTTTAGACACGGATTTTTATATCGACCACCCAGCACACTGACACACGCTTCAGTTACTGTATTTCAAAGTCACGGTCAGTTTGTGAGATGGTCCAGCTTTTGAGGGGAGAAAGCATCACCAGAAGGACCATTGAAACATGGAAGAAAATGTGTGCCTTGGATGCAAGGAAGCCTGCTTTGCTCAGAAACGTCTCTTTAGTTGATTGCCTGGTTTCAGTCTGTTTTAAGAAAGCAAGAAGGTGCACCGAGCCGAGCGCCAAACCTTTGAGCAGATTTTTCTCCAGCTGGACAGGTGTCCTAGGGAGCTGAAGTTTCAGCTTCAACACCAGCACACCTGTCCCAAACTCTAAATGAATTTGGAGATAAATGAGTCTATTAGGTTGGTGCAAAAGTAATTGCGGTTTAAAAGGTTAAAAGTAATTACAAAAACCGCAATTACTTTTTGCACCAATCTAATAAAATGTGTTCTACATGTTATTTACCTGCCGTGGGCTATTTAGTGTCCCCACACAGCTCTGCTCTGGGCTTGTGGATCTGTTCTCATGCCCTCATCGTCTTCCTTTACGATGTCACCGACGGTCTGGCTGCGCTATTGGTCCCTCTCCTTAGCAACGCCTCTCAGCTTCCTAACTTCCTGCGGTATCCAGATTGCTGCTGTTAGTAGAATTGTGTGCAAATGGGGGCTAGTGGCTCAATAGGGGCTCCTCGAAGAATAGAGAAGGCTAGGTGTCACCTTAATATTTGCAAAGAAGCAGGAAAGTGACATTTCTATCAAATGGGTTCATCCTGGTATTTTCTGACTAACAGAGGTAAAATATCTTACGGAAGGGGTGTCTTTTCCTCCATTTGTCTTCTGTGCCTGTGTGGGCTGGTGGTGCCCTTGCCTTGCCCACAGTTGTGTGTCTTTTCAGCTGGGCTTGATGCTGGGTCCATGAGTCCCCTGCTGTCCCCTCCCTGCCCTGCACGTGGTCTGCTCAGAGCCCACATTTCACCCCAGCGAAGTGTCCTATTGTAACTTATCCCTAAGGTCTGCAGTGGACACGGGGAGGTCAGGGACAGGAAATCCAGAGCAACTCAGTCCTCTGACCCTCCTCCTGCCAGCCAGCCCTGCCTGACCATGGTGGTCAGCCCGTTTTCAGGGCTCATTCAGGGCTCAGTACCGTCTTCCTCCAAACCACATCCAGTCTCCTCTCAGGGAAGCTGTGGCCTAGCCAGTCGGCTGAACTCGCTTCTCCTGACAGCTTTTGTCTAACAGATGTAATGACGTCCTTACCTTAAAATAACCAGCTTTGTACTTTCTACTCAGATTTTTGGTGTTGGACGTAGATTATTTATAGATACCTACAGAGGTGGGAAAACTATAGACAGAAGCTATGAATTGAGTAACACACAATTTAAGTGAGCGGTTGTTTCTGCATGAGTGTGCTCCAGAAAGGGCCCAGACATGACATCTGAAGCCCAGGGAACGTGCTGTGTCTTTATCTGGGAAGGTACATGGGTGCTCTGTTTAATATCTTTAAATAATACATTATAATACATTTAACAATCAAAATGGGAGTGAGGAAAGCATAAACGGGCATTTGGTTCAGAGCTCTTCTCTGAGTCTAAGATGAGAGCTTACTGAGGAAATGCCTGACTGTTGGGCAGGAGTTTTTTGTTGGTTTTTGTTCACCCTCCATATGGAGCTCAGTTCTGGAGAGGTGAGTTTGCTGGATAGTTGAGCTAAGAATACCAGTCAATAGGCCAGTGCATTTTGGAAAAGGGAATAGAGGGAACGTTACTATTTAAAGACCTGTGGTGCCCCAGCTCCTCCAAGAGTCAGGCTCAGGAAGCAGGCTTTGAGTTTTAGTCAAAGAAACGGAAATGGCAGAGGCAGCCTCTTTATTCATGTTCCCCTAATAGAGGCAGAGCCTGCACTGGCAATGGGTCTTCACTGGGGTGATGCAGCTTAAAACTTGGGGCGTGAATAGGGAAACTGACTCCAACCTTCATGCAGAGTGTATGGGGAAAAGACAACCATGCCTCTTTGCCTAGAGAAGGCCCATCTGAGGATGAGTTCATGGCTGACGATTGTACTTCTCAGAATCCACAAAAAGAGACCTGATCAACAACAAGTTGTCAGAAAAGTCCTTCTTGGGCTGCATGCTTCTCTTTTCTCCAGTAGACCAACTACTTTCCACTTTCTGGGAGTCGTTTTAACCCTTTCGAGTCACAAGAGAACATCTGACTTAGAATCGGTCACACAAGAACCTACCAGACAGATAGGTAACTGATAGGTAGGTAACGGGATAGAGAGAGAAAGAGGTAGTTAGATCTCCACGCGTCTCTAAGTGAATACATTGAGTTAAAGAGCCTAACACCAGCATGGAAGTAGCAGGTTGGGACTGTGTCACTAATAATGGATTTCGTTCTTGATTCTTTAAGAGAGCTTCTCATAAAAGGAAGTAAAATAGAAAGGAAGAACTATCTTAGGACTTTTTTGCTTATGATATTTTATATTTAAACAGGATTGACAGTTTTTATTATTAGTTTCAGGTGTGCAAAACAACTTGGTGATTAGACATTTACACCCCTCACAAAGTGAAACCATCCCCAAGTCTACTACCCCTCTGATACTCTGATACTCTGATATCGTATATGCTGTTGCAATACCATTGACTCTATTCCCTGTGCTGTACTTTACATCCTATGAATGAACACACACACACACACACACACACACACACACACACACTTACTTACATATACATTTAATTATAGTTGACATTCAATGTGATTCTACATCAGCTTCAGGTGTACAGAGCAGTGGTCAGGCATCTACAGTCTATGACTTGATCCCCCTGGTAAGTCCAGTGCCCATCTGGTACCCTACATGATCTTCACAACATTATTGATTATATTACTCATACTGTATCTCACAAGCCCCTATTTTATGACTAGCAATTTGTACTTTCTAATCCCTTCACCTTTTCTCCCATCCCCCAACCCACCCTCCCATTTAACAACCATCAATTAGACTGAGAAAGACAAATACCATATGTTCTCATTTATATGTGGAATCTAAAGAACAGAATAAATGAGCAAACAAAACAGAAATAGACTCAGAGATACACAGAATTGACAGTTTTTGAAATCAAATTTTGGAAAGAGATTTCTGTACAAATTAACAAAGCCAATAGGAGACCCCTGTCCAAATGAGAAGGTTTAATGACAGCCTTTTTTATTTTGAGTAATTTCCATGTACAAGCTCCAAGACCCAAAAGGTACTTTATCTATATTTGGTTGGTTTCTTTGTCAGAACATGGAAAGCTGAGTTTACCCCTTGTTGACCGGCCTGCCTCAGATCCCATGGCCAGAAAGCACATTGAGGGGACCCTCTGGATTCTGTGTTCTTCCCTCTGCCTTGCATGGTGGCACCACACTCAGCCTGTTCCCGTTGTTTGGGATAGCAGGCCTCAGGGACAGAGGGGCGAGAACAAATTGCAGACAACTGAGACATTTTAAGAGAGGTCACCATTATAATCAATGCCAGGTCGTCGTGGGTTCATTTTGTTTTTGTGTATAAGACATTTGAGACAATATAGCAAGAATCTTCTAAGAGATTTGATTATTCCAAGGGTCCCCAGGACAGTTTTTCTGCCCCAATATATGAGGAGGTTTGGGCACACCCCACTGGCAACAGTGGCTCTCTCCCCCAGGGGGGGCCGTCCCCATCAACATATGCAGAGATGAGTCCCTGCCTTATTAAAATGCATAACACCTTAAAATTTATAGAGTATGCCGAAAGAAAAACGTAAAACAGAAAGAGTATGAAACAGGGAAGCAGTGAGAGGGAAGTCTCTCTCCCACTACCAGTCCCTGGTCCTGCCTTGCCCCGCTCTGTCCCCCCACCCAGGGCAACACTGTTTCCAGCGTCTTCTGGGTCCTTCCAGAGATATTCTGAGCATATCAGCACTTACTGAGGAAGCACACCTGACATGCTATCTCGCATTTTGCTTTGTTCACGTGATAACGTATCTTCATTTTGCTTTATTCCACGTGGACACAAGAACATCTGCCTCATTCTTTTTTTTTTTTTTTTTTTTACCACCGCAAAGCATGGAGGTGCTGGAATTTATCGAATAGCCCCCTACTGATGGGTGGAGGTGGTCCCCAGACTTTTGATATTACTGTGTGGTAATGAGCAATGACGCGTTGTCCACATTTTAGATCCACTGCTTTGTTAGAAGTGTGCACACTGATAAATTACCTCCCCGCTCTGTTCTTGCCATAGTACGTAACCCTGCATCAGTGTTTCCGGAATAATAATAACGAGCATTTAGTAAATGCTAACTACGTGTCAGATACTATGCTAACTAAGCACCTGACACAGATCATTATATATTGTGTTATTACCTTAACTTTAACATTTAATATTTATATTAACAATATAAATATGTCAATATACAAAATGTAATTATATAAAGTATATAACTATATGGTTTATTAATATATATGCTTATTATAAAAATAGATACTATAATAATAAAATTAAATCAATAATACTTAATATTAATGCATTATAGTAATGACTCGATTTTATAGATGACGCCCACTAGCTGATAATGGTGGAGATGGGATTTGAACCCAGGTACCTGGTGCCGAGTCAGTGTGCTTGACTCCGTTGCCTGTTGTCAAGAAGGTCATGTGAGTTCCCAAAGGGCACCAGCGAGCACGCTGTTTACAGCCTAGAACTTGAGAGCAGTGCATATGATGGCGCCTCCAAGTGAACTCCAGGGGAAGGCTTATCAGGAGTGACAGCCGTGTGTTAAGTGCTAGCAGAGCACGTGCACGCTGGCCACCAGTGGCCCCCGTTCTCCAGACGCAGCCCCGCAGTGACCTACCTGTCTCAGGGAGCGCGTGACGTAGTGTCCAGAGGTCAGGATGATAACTGTGCATTTGTCAGATGTTTTGAGTACAACTCTCATTTCATTTTTAGTAGAAACAAAGGTATTTTCTGGAAGCAGCGAGCAGCAGCAAGACGCACGTGTGACTTTGTCTGCTCGCCCAGTGGAACAGGAGCTGGTTAAAGATTTTCTTCCCGATGGGCGTAGCTCTCCAAGCAACAACTGTCAGTCTAGCGACATTTCTGAGCCCGCAGAGTCTCAACAGCAAAGCTTCCTGAAACCCAGCCTCCTTTTACCTGGGTTTCTTGGCCCCTTACAAGATTTATGCACAGCTCCACAGGAAGACAGTGGTGTTCAGATAGGAAGAGAGTTCCCCAGAGGTAAGGAGCGAGGGAGATAGGGCTGAAATGATTCCTCACTGATATTCATATGAAAAACGGTACCGCATCTCCCTGGGCCCTGGTTTACACGACCACCTTATGCAGCTGCCCAGCTGTGCCAGGGGTGGGAAGCAGGAACGGCCGGTTCAAATGGTGGGTGGGTTCTACCTCCCAAGCACGGAAATGGCAGCTCGGCGTGGGGTAGGGATCCCCAGCCCTGCCACGTGCAAGGCCAGTGTCACCGAGGCTGAGAAGGCCATCCCACGTGTGTAGCAGGCTTTCAGGCTTAGTCAGGGAAGGTCTGAGATGCCGACGTGGCCGCTCTGTAGGTGGCAGGCCACCAGGCTGACTGTGTCCCTCTGCACCTGATGAACAGGGATAACAGCTGAGAGGTGCCAGCCCCCACCTGTGCCCTACACTCAGCAAGCTGAGCACGCTGGCCCTCACAGTGCCCTTGAGGTAGGTCCCAATGTCAGCCTGTCACATGGGAGGGGACCAAGAATTCAAACCAAGCCATCACTGTTCCAAAGGCCAGTGGCTGACCCCACTAACACTGCAGTGAGCACTGAACTATTCAAGAACACAAGAATAAAATAGAAAAAAGATCTGTAGCACCCGGTCATGCCAATGGGGAAATTTAGATTTTCTCTTACTCTAGTGCTTTTTCCCAAAGAGCTATGGATAAGGACAGAAAGGAAAATATCTGATTGAAGAGTTTTCCATTTTAGCAGTTAAAAATTTATGGTAATTGATCAAAATAATTCCACTTGGAACTCTGGACAAGGTGGAGGTCCGACGGGAGAGGCAAGGCTGGGGATGGGGACCAGCCAGTGTCACTGGGAAGAGGGATCACAGCAATGGAGACTCGCACGATACACGGACGAAGCTTAGCTGTGAGCACCGAGGAAAGCGGGTCTGTTAGGGCTGACGGCACTTGGGTTGCTGGGGCTGGTGATGGGGAAGGAGTAAGGACGCTGTGGCTTCCCTGTGTGTCAGGTGAGCTAGGATAAAGGTTCATAAAAGACATGGAAACAGTAGGGTGGGAGGTGTAGCTAACTCTCGCTGGAGGGGGTTTGGGGTTGGATGTCAGGGCGAGTGCGGAGGACTCAGGCAGCAATGGGGGGAGCCACAGCAAAATCCTCCAGAAATATTGGGAGTAAATGCTTAGAAGAATGAGAGAAAATAACTTGAGAACTTCTAAGTAGTGTATTGTCGGTAGAGAATCAAAAGTGTTAGTTGGAGGTGGAACATGGACCATGAACAAGCCAGGGAAAGTCTGGTCTGTTTGTAGGGCTTGTAGGTACCAGGGAACATTGATGGTTCTGATTGGAGATAGGACAGCTGGTCCAGACCAGAGAGGACCCAGGAGTGAACAGTGGGTTTAGAGCAGGGGGTTCAGCTAAGACATTCACGGGACCATGGGAACCTCCAAGTGGCCATATCTCCACTCCCAGCAGAGTCAGCTCCTCTGGGCGCTGTGGAGAGATCCAGGGTGACCATGACATGGCCCAGCCATTAAGGGAGTCACAGGCTTGTGGGGTGAAAACATCCCATTAAGACCCCGCCTAGTAGGTGCTGAGTGTGCGAAGTGTGTGCCACACAGGAGGCGGGATGGACGGAGCCTGCCCTGGGGAGGGGACGTGGCTTCCTGAGCATTTGGGGCTCAACCGGTGGTAGGAGTCACCAGGTGGAGGAATCCAAGCAGCTTTGTGGAGGTAGGAGAGCGTGTGGGCGAGGACTGAGAAAGCTGCTGTGAGCTTCAGAACTGGGGGGCTTTGGTAGGCTGTGTTTGGGGAACATGTGGTGGGGAGAGCCGGGGGGGTGGGCAGGAGGACTCAGACACAAAGAGTGGCCTAGGACAGGCTGAAAGGACATTGTGTTCCAGGCGGAGGAGTTGGTCAGCGGTGGGCAGTGAGTATGTATTCATGCACCTTCCACACCCAGAGCCCGCCCTGCAGGGAGTGCTGTTGAATCAACTCACTCCCGACCTTTTCCACAAAAAAATGTCAAAATGCCCCCAGGATGAGACTGAATCCAGTCTTGAGAGAGAGAGCATCCTCATTACGACTGTAAAGCCAGCGGTTGTCCCTGGCACATGCAGGGGAGGCATAAATAATTGAACACCGTCCCTCCCTCTTACATCGTTAATGTAGCAAACATAAGGTGAATTAATACTCTGTCCCCAAACAACCAAACTGTCATAGTCGTACAGGACACACTTAATATGAAGCACAGACTAGAAAAGTTTCTTTTCATTGTGAGGAAAGGTATCTCGATCCACAGAAGCCAAGGGGATACCTCCATGGCGTAATTAGCTGGTCGTCCAGTCTGGCTGCTGGCAGACATTCTTCTCTGGGGCCAGGGCAGCCAGGGGGGCTGTGATGTCATTGGCTTCATGAGCCCCATTAATAACCCACTGGCATTTCTATTTTCAAAATTGTCTTCTGTACCTAACGGTGTTGAGGAACTAGGCAAAAACCACTCGGTGCCCTCTAAATGGAATTCTAAATCTTCTCTCCTAGGAGATTACACATGCTGTGACTTGGTTGTAAAAATAAAGGAATGCAAACAGAGGGAGGACTCTGCCTCGTCTGAACCCCAGCCAGCGGCGCCCGCGCCAGCACCTTCCGAGGAACCAGACACCCCCGACCTGCAGGAAAACTGTTCCGAGTGCCAGCAAACATCTGCAAGCTCCTTGACCTTGCAGGTAAGGCCTTCTGCGTGACCAGGCTTGATTCCCACCAAGAGAAAATCTTTCCTGGGGAGTCCATAGTCACACGACCTCACTCTCGTTTCTGAGGCTGGAGACCTGACTCCCCTTCATGGTGGCTTCATGTGTGACTCTGGGCCGGTGCCCTAACCTCCCTGGGCCTCTGTTTCACAGTGTGAGTAAAGGAGATAATGGTATCGACTCCACTGGTGAGAATGAGGTCATATAATATCAATGGTGACAGTGATTGTAGCAATGACAGCATTTGTTGAAGTCATGGGTGCCCCAAGCATTGGGCAGGTCACTGCATAGGCATCAGCACCTTCCATCCTCGGGGCACCCCTTTGAGGCAGAAGTCCCTCTAACCCCATCTTTAGCTAACGACATTAAGCCTTTGGAAGCACCCAAAGCCATGCAGCCATGAGTTCAAAGATACGGACACTTTCGTTTGGTGTCTTTTCCAGATTATAGAAGTAATATGTGCACATTTTTTAAAGTTCAAAAAAACACAGAAGTATAACAATTAGCAGAGCAAACAACCTCACAGAAAGCCCTTGCTAACAGTGGGCTGCCAGCCACACCTTCCAAGAAGGCACTTGATATGCTGTAAACCACCCTGGAAACTGGACATGGCTCCATCACCAGTCCCTGGACCCCTGGGACCCGGCTGGGCCTATGGGAGAGACTCATGGGGCCCCAAAGCAGCTAAGCCTCCAGCCTCAGGGCCGGCTGCCGAGGCAGAGCCACACCTGGGCCAACAGGCCGTTCCTAGGGGCCATCCCTCCAGGCCCGGTGATATGTGCCTGGTACCTAGGGGCTGGCACATGTGGAGGTCAGCTGGCCAAGAACACTCCTTTCCTGCCACGGCTGCCAGGGGCTTGTCCGTGACACAGATGGTGCCCCAGCTGCCCTCCTCCTTGGAACTCTGACCTCCCAGAGGGCTGGGAGAGGGATGGGGTGGCGCCTCCAGAGAGCCTTTGCTGAGAACCTACTATGTGCAGAGCTTGGGCATAGGCTGGGAGGGATACTATGTGGATGAGACACGGCCCAGCCACACAGGAGCTCATGACCCAGCGTGGAGGTGAACGTGCGTGTCACTCCTGCACTGTGTGGTCTCTGAAGTACCACAGTGCTCAAGCTGCAGGGGAGACCCCGCGGAGCTTACAGGGAGAGCTGGGCCCCGAGCTGGGGGGTGTGGCTGGGGTAGTACGCCAGGGAGACAACTCAACCAGAGGGTTTCAAGGAACGGGAAGCTGAGGCAGGGAAAGGCAGTGGGAAAAACATGGGCTCCCACAGCTGGGGGTCAGCACGTGATCTACCAAAGGACAATGAGCCTCAGCTTTTGCACGTCAAACAAGGGTACGTAGAGTTGTCTTCTGGGATCAATGTGCGGATTCCCAGAAACCACGACTACACCCAAAGCCCCTGGCCCAGCGTCTGGATCAGAATGTGTCAGTGACCTTTATTCTTCTCAGTTGACCTGTGTGGATGGCTTAGTGCATGGAGCGGGGAGTGCAGTGAGAGACAGGGCCCAAGTGAAAATAATGGGGATTCTGGCCTCCTCTGTGGAGCTTGCAGAATCATCTTGCGTGGGCCAAGATATTTTGCCAGCTCCTTCTGCCTGGGACGAGACATTGCTTCTCTTAGGCACAATTCCTGTTTCTCCTGAAAAGGCTCATATTTTGCGCCAGGTGGGTCATCTGGGTCTGTGCTTCTTAAGGCTTCCAGCCCTGCAGAGGCAGGTGACACATGATGCTTCCATTCCTTCCTCACTCATGTGTCTGTGGAATGTGGGATTTAGGGCATTCCTCTTTCGGTCTGTTAGGCATGAGTTACCTGTCAGGGTGGAGGAGCGAGTGGGTCGGCGTGGCCTTTGCACACATAACCTTGATGTTGCAGTGGGCTCCTCGGCAAGGACAGACTGCCAGGACCCACGTCACCAACAGGTCTGTGACAATGCTCACATGAGGTGCTGGGAGAAAACGTTGACGAGCTTGTGCACTGTCGCTGTTGGTCTCCAAATGCCGTGCTTTTGGTCTGCTTCTTGATGCGTCAGATGGATGTGCGGTCTTTCTGCGTCACTTCTCTTAAACAGCCAGTATTTTCTTTGCCCCAATCAGGAAGCGCTGGAAGTCCGTAACCCTCGGTTCATCTCGCGCTCGCAAGAGCGGCTGAAGAAGCTGGAGCACATGGTGCAGCAGAGGAGAGCCCAGCGGAAGGGGGACCAGGGCCAGAAGCAGAGTCCGTTTCCTATCCGCGCCCACAGGAAGCAGTTCACCATCCCCCATCCTCTTAGTGGTAAGCTCGGGGAGCCGGGGAGGCTGGGGGATCCTCAGGGCTGGAACCTGCCCCCGAGGTGGTGGCCCAAATGATGCCACTGATGTACGCGGGACACATACTCGCTCCCAGTACCCGAGCCTCCTTATCATAAAGGCTGCTCTGGGAGCCAGCCCACTCCGAGAGATTCTATATGGGCACTGAATTCAGCAGGAATAACTTGGGGCACAAATTTACCGTGCTAACTGGGAAGGAAGCCACAGCACTGTAGCAGCCAGGGTGCGAGTTCAGATTCTTGGCTCCTGACAAATATTTGCCAGAGACCCGCACTGCCCTTTAGAGATTGCAAAACAGATCTCAGGGTGAGAGGTTGACTCCAGCTTGTCTACATCAACATTCGTCATCTCAAAACCCCGTGCCTGCTGTGAGCTCAGAAAATGGAGGGCCAGCTTTCCAGGCGCAGTGTCACGCTGACCCCGCAAGGGGTGGCACTCACACACACATTACAGAAGGAGATACTAGGAGCCTTCTCTGGGCCAGACACCATACTGGGAGCTGGGAGAGTGTAGTGAGCAAGACTGTGCCCAGCCCTCTCTTCATGGAGCTTGTAAACAGACTATGTAACCAGCAAGAATAACAAGGAGAGACAAGGGCAAAAATGGTGGACAGCAGCGCACATACTGATGGCCTGCCAACTCAAGTCTTAAAATCTGGAGGTCTGGGGAAACCTCAGTTGTGTTCCTTTGGATAGGGGATTAAGATCTTTCTTCCTAGGAAAACCTTCTTCTGGCCCCCAGAAGGTGAAATCATGGGTATAATTCTGAATAAAAGTCCTCTGGGGAAATAACCATATTCAATAAAATGCAGCTTAGCAAACATTACCCAGATCTTTCAGGGGGCCTAGGGGACAGAGGACAAAGGGTGTTGTAATAGGACTCCTCCTAGCGTCCACAGTCCGTGCAGGCTGTATCCCTCATCCACCCAGCATCGCTGGGGGAGTTAAGACCCTGGCAAGGGCAAACTTGAATGCGTCCTTCTCCGGGCGAAGGATTTAGCCAAACACCTGGTACTCCTGCCCAGTGACACTTTGCAGTAAGCTAAGAAAGCGCAATCAGCAAAATGCTTGTGCCAAAGCATTCCGCCACATGCAAATGTGACTTGCCAGCAGTGTGAGCCGACTGGCTGATAAAGGGTCTAGGTGGGGGCTGTCTCGTCTCTGGCTCAACAGAGAGCACCCCCCGAGCGGATGCAGGTGCTGACTTCTGAAGTTGCTGTGAGAACCAAACGTCAGCCGCAATGGGAGTCCCCTGGGGCCTCCACTGGCTGTGCCTGTGACATGGGGGCTACTTGGCCTCAAGAAAATCCTGCTTGATAAAAACGGTTAGGTTAACAAATGTGTTGTCAGCCCTTATAAAGCAATGCTGCTTTAAAGCTCATTCTAGTCACATGTGACAAAACGTAGTGTCTGAGGGGCTTCCTTGTGTAGGAAGAAATGGAGACCCAGGGACATTGGGAACTTACATGATGGATTCCTCATCCCCTGGGCCAGCTGTGCTGTACTACGGGCCCTGGGTGGTCTGGAATACCATCGCCTCCGGCATCTGCATTCATTTCCTGGGACTCGGTGGCTAAAATAACAGAAGTGTATTCTCTCATAGCCAGGAGGCCAGAGTCCAAAATCAAGGTGTCCTGGGAGAATCCATCCTGTGCCTCTCTTCCAGCCCCTGGTGGCTTCTGGTGGCTTCTGGCGTTTCTTGTAGATGTGTCATTCTGATCTCAGCCTCCATCTTCAGTGGCCCCTCATTGTGTCTGTGTGTCTGTGTGTCCAAATTTCCTCTTCTAAGGACACTAATCATTGGATTAGGGTCCATCCCGGTTCAGTCTGACCCCGTTTTAACTTTCGTACATAGGCAAAGACTCTACATCCAAACAGCCACTCACATATACAGGGATGGGGCATGAATGGATCTTCTTGGAGGAGACACAATTCTACCCACTACATCGTCCTGTGGGGTTTTGCCCTAAACAGATACCCTTACAAGTTCACGTTCCTCTACGTGAAAGTCTTAAAATTGTATAGAATAAAAGGTGACCAGACCCAGTCAGTAGTCTTAAATAACTGAGGTGCCTTTTCCTCCCTCAACTTCCGAGACCGTCCCGATGACTGCAATGCTCTGGGACTTGCGTGCGGGGGTTTCACGGCCGCTCGGCCTGTCCCTGCGGTATTGATGTGTTGATGAGAGCTTCATGCTCATGTTTGTTTGTGTTAGGTCCGTTAAATCAGACGAATTCTGAAACCAAAGCCTCGTGTGAGCCTGGGCAAGTGAAGGGCAGTGTTTAAGGCCCCATTAAACAAGTCTGCAGTACACATCTTGTCTTCAGCCTGTCTGCTGGCAGGATGATAAAAGCGAGATGCAGATGTTTTTCTTACACGCTAAATTAGTCCATAAATCCCATGCGTGAACGAGCCCTGGCTACAGTGTCAAGACGTCTGTTAGAGAGACTGGATCGCTTTCTGAGCTGAGCCAGCGGCCTCCAACCAGGGCTTGCACCGCAGTCTTGGCTCCAGAACAATCCTGAGAGGTTCAGGTGGGAGCTCTGGCAGCTGACAGACGCCCACTTGGGCAAGGCCTGCAGGGACAGCCAGCGCCTGACTTGCAGGGACGATTACTGCGAGGGCTGAGGGTCAGCTGTGCTTCCTGTTGGCCAGTGCATTCTGAGCCGTCTTTAAGGCCCAGGGTGCCTGCGAAGTGTGTGAGTGTTAATTGTGCTTGAGACGGGAAGGTTTTTATGACAATTGGGATTTCGGAGAGGAGGTAGCATTATAAAGGTCCTGCCTGCAGCCCCAGCCTGTCTCTGCTGACTAGCTCGTCAGCAGCTGCCTGCATTCCCAAAGCTAATTAACCCATAAGTCTCTTTCGTCCCCGGGAGCCTTGTGAGTCCCCTTCACATGGCCCTAGCAGTGACACAAGGAACGTCTTCATCCATTGCTTACAAACCTGTCTTGAGAGCCCACTCTGGGCCAAGCACAGTCCCTGGTCTCGCACACCTCCCCAAATCATGGGGAAAACACGCAGGTAAGGACGCAATGACCTTGGGGTGTGCTAAATGACATGAAAGGAGTGTTGCTGGGTTACCATGGCAACCCACAGGCGATGGACTTGTTCTTGCCTATGGGATATTGATGTCTCCTGATGGAGGAGACCTCCAATGACCTTAGGATAAGTTGAGATATTGCAGATGAATGGTGTGCAGGGTGGGGAGAGTGGGATGGTGGTGAGTGAGGAGGCAGAATCACAGGAGTGAGAGGTCCTGGGGCTGCTTAGCTCAGCTGTGGCTGGACGGTAAAATGGGGGTTTGGAGCAGACAGGGAGATGGGGGCTAAAAGGCATTGTATGTGCTACTCTCAAGTTGAACCATATTCTGAGGTCCAAAGCTCAGGCAGGATTGCATAGCATAGCTCCAGGCAAAGTATGACGACGGTCCCCCGGGGGAAGGGCAGTGGAAGGCAGAAAGTGACAGAGGCCTGAGGTCTTTGGGTGGCAGAATCAGTGGAACGTGGTGACCGCCAAGTTGTGGAGCAGAGATGAGCTCCATGGAGTTGCAGGAGGAAGGCAGGAGATGGGCTCTGCTCGCGTCTCTGAGGCCCGGACTCACCAGGCTGAGGGCCTTTCTCTCCCTCTCAGGTCAGGGCTCCACCTATTCACGTCACCTGAGCTTCCCAGGGCCGCATCAGGGCTCCTGGGCATCCCAGGCTTGGTCGCTCAAAGGCCAGTCACAACCTGGAATTAGTGTCTCAGAATCGGTCTCTGCTTCCACCTTGCAGGGTGACTCTGCAGCAGGGGGGACTGAAAGCATGTGGTAAGCATAGGGGTAGCCCCACATGTAGCATAAGCACCCACAGGCAGGGCAGTCTGAGGTACAGCACCTGCAGGTACCAGGTGCTCGGTCAGTGGTAGCCCTCACTGTCCCTCTGACCAGTTTGTGGCTTTATCCTGTTCTGACTGCAGCTCCTTAAGCCTCGCCCTCATGGTCCCCACTGCACTGGGGTCCAGCCTCTCAGTCTCCCTGGATTCTATCCCCACCCAGCAGCCCAGACCCCTCCCAGCCTGACTCTGCCCACCCCCACCCTTCCCAGGTGGTCTCATTTGCTGGTAACATTCGCCATCAGGGTCCCCAAAACCCCGATTGAAGCCTTATCTGTCCCTCTTACTCTCTGACTTCCGCCTAACCCCACAAGCCCCTCTCAACTGCAACCTCTTCCCACATCTCTGAAGCCCCAGGCGCTTTTCTGATTCCTGTAATGCAAGATGTGGGCTGTGTGGTAACTTCAGTTCTCAGTCCATCACTTGCTTCATCCGGAATCACTACTTCTACCCACCCTCTACTGCAGCTGGCTGGAAAGCCTGGCAGTGCTCAAACACAGCTCAGCTTGCCTTGCTTCTGTCCCCCTATTCCCCTCTGCGTGCCATGGTCTTCCTCATGGTGCTCCCAGGTTGTCCTCTTAACCTGTGATGGGATAGAAAACCCTTCTTCCATGAAGCCCTTCCTGACTACTCCCATCCAGTCTCTTCCATTGGAGGACTCAGGGCTCTTGCATCCCTCTAGATCCCCTGCCTTCTTGCCTTCTTCATTTTGGATTATTGTCATGGGGGTGTGGTGGACAGACCATCCCAGATCGTATGTGCCAGTGTGCACACAGCACACTAGGTCAGTCTGGGAAGCCCTGCTGTGTGTAGCAAAGCAGACAGTGTTCATCTGAATTGCATTATCCACACTCGCCAAGGTGAGCCAAGTACGAGTCATTCAAATCACGGATCAGTAGAGGAATGGAGTTTTCCGGAAGGCATGGCTTCTCCAGCACAGCGGCCTTCGTTGATGATTCTTGGCTGGAGCAAGTATTAAAATTAATTTGCATTCCCAGAGCATCGAGCTAGAGAAGTGACCCAGCAGATAGGAGATGGCTGGGGAAGTCATCGCAGTAATAAAACTGTGCTGCTTATCACACAGCCAGCCAAACACTGGCCACATCCTTCCACAACTGCCTGATCCGATCTCGTGAATGTTTTTCCATAAAACATTTGAATGAGTATTTGGGGGCAGTTCTCCCAATATTACTCACAAAAGAGTTTTAAAAAGTGCTTATCAGATAAAAGTAGATTGTTACTTCATCAGTTTACAAAGAACACAAGAAGCGTGATTTAGCTAAAAGATCGTTTCCCGGGTTCGAAGACACTGTTATTAGTGTGCTTCCCAGACCGACTCTAGAGGTCTTGTGTTGGGGACCTTTAAGAAACATGGGAAGAAAAGATCAATTTCTGTCCATTGATTAGCAGTAGGCCGAGGACAGGGTATTTCCACTAAAATTAACCCACCAGAACTGCGGACTGACAAGGGAAAAGACTGCATGAAAGATTCCTTTTCCCAATTGCCTTGATTTTACTTTCCAAGTGATTGCGCTCTTATGCTACAGCGTACTTCAGTAAGAAACCATGCGGTGACACTAAGGCTATAAATCTACTTGGCAATGAGAATGAGAGTTTATTCATCATCTACAAATCACCATATTTTGTGGCTCTAAAAAATGCTGGAAACCCTGGAATTGGAGCAAATATTGACTCTCAGATCCATAGTTAGTCTTTCAGAGTTGGACTAGATGTCACTGTTTTATTGGGAAGGTGTGATTTGAGTCCTTGTTATTATTAAAGTTCCTTTAAAGGAGTATCTAAACCTGCCATTTAAAACATGCATACACATTTTGAGAAAATATGGAGAAAGTACACCAGGTTTGTGTGTGTGTGTGTGTGTGTGTGTAATCTATTACCACAAATATCTTTTGAAAACTGAGAATAACTATTTATGTTCTGTGGTTGTCACTTTTCTCCCTAGTATCCTCAAGCTGCTGATTATCCCAAATGCATTTCAGAGGAAGACCAATCCTTTCAGGTTCCTTTACAATGCCCGATGTATGGTAAAGGCACTGATAAGTCCTGTAACAATGAAGGCTACTTAAATTTGCTTAACCTTATTTTCCCTAAACTTCTTTGACCTTGGAACACTTTTATCTAATTCTCGAGAGTCAACTTTGTAAACATTGCTCTAAGATTCTTTGCTTGTAAAAATACTTATCGTGCTTTGCTAAAGAAACCCCAACTAGAGTTTCAATCTGCCATTCCCTACAGAAACCTGGGACTTTGGGAGAATGGTTTTCCGCTCATTACCTACATCCCTTTGGTTTGGCAATGCCAGGAAGTGATGGCTGCATGCCCTGGGACCTCTGGGCAGTGGGGTATAGTGTTGATTCCACAGCCTGTAGTCAGCTTTGCTTCCTGGAAGCTTGTCCCATGACAGGACCTTCCTGGGTTTGTCTCCATGTGGCCCCCTAGCATCTGTAACAACTCCATCATGCTGGTACCCAGCACGAAGTCTGTTGGGGAAAGAGGAGCCAGTCTTGGTCCCTAAGGAAAGGATTTCACAATGTCACAATATCAAATAACCAGGGAGAAAAGAGAACCAGATTTATCAAATGAAAACTATAGGCTGCCCAGTTAAATTTGCATTTCAGATCAACAAAATCATCTTTAGTGTAAGTATATCCTAAACACTGCGCAGGACATATCCCAAAAGAGGCTTCATTTTTGATCTGAAATGCAGATTTCACTGGGTGTCCTGTATTAGATCTGCGACGCTTCCTCAACGCCTTGAAACACATGGCGGCCTTGGCTTCTCGCGTGTGTGCCCTTCCGTCCGTGGCCCTCACTCCCGAATGAGCTCCAGAGTCAGCTGGGGGGCCTGTGACAGTGCACACAGTTCTGGGCCCAGCCCCAGAATTTCTGATTCAGATGAAAATTACATGTGTATTTGCATGTGTGACAAGTTCCCAGATGCTGCTGGCGCTGCTGGCTCAGGGACTAGAAGGTACGCGGAAGCCACACACTGGGCATTTGTGTCAAAATACAAGCCCCACTTTGCCATTCGCGACTGGAGATCTGCGGAGAATAGAAATCTATTGCTTCTGTCCGTAACTCAGGCCCCCAGTATCTTACCTGTTTCCTTTGAGACCTGAGGTAAGTTACTGAACTGCGAGACCACAGCTTCCTCACCTGTAAAGTGGAGGGAAGACCTGCTTTGCCGAGTTGGAGTAAGGATGAACTGCATCCTGAATTGGTGGGCAGGAGGGATGCCTGGAGAACAGTGGTAGTTAGTGTTGTCGCACCATTTGCGTCTTCTCGGATTACAGCGTACCTTCTGCTTCCCAAGAGGCTCCCAAGAACCCCTAAGACAGATGCCATCCCCAACACCGAGCAGAAGAACAGGACCTCAGCGAGCTTGAACAGCTTGTCCAGGGCACAGAGCCGCCTGGCCAAGGCCTCAGCTGGCCCAGGTCTTCAGACTCAGACCGCAAATGGACACCTTACATGGTGTGGAGGGTCAGGCGGACCCGGGGAATCATCAAATGTGTATCATGTTTAATCCACTAATGCTCGCATTATTTTTATATATGAGTACACAGAAACTATGGATCTCCTGCCATGTTTAGTGAGATCATAAGACTTGGGGTCATGAAATCCTGGAGGACGTGTGCAGCCGCCCATCTGCCACTGGTGTGCCTGCAGCCCCACCACAGTGCTCATTGCAGGAAACGCTGCCTTGCTTTTACCACAGGGCTGCCCGGGAAAGGCACGCTTTAGGCAGCTGGTGGGAGCCCTTGGCGGGGGTTCAGTTTGTGAGCTTCTGGTCTTGAGCAAGGATCTGCTTTAGTTGTGAGTCTCGGATCCTGCAGACACCAGGGTGGTCTGAGTTTGCACGGTGGCAGCTTGTGGTTCCACGGGCAGCCTGCCACGCGAGCCACCGAGAGAGGAGGTGGTACAGCCGAGAGCCGCCACTGGGACAGGGCGGTCTTCCTTAGTGGTCCCCGTGGCTTTCATGGGGGCTAATGGAGCACCTCGGACCCCAATGCCCCCTGCCTCACCTCTTGAAGACTAACCAGACAGTAAATAGAAGTGTTAACATGTGGTGTCCTTGGCCACAGGGATGGGTGTTAGTGAAATGGACTGAGGATGTGGGGGGTGGGGAGGAAGCAACTAGAGCAGAAGAGATTCCCCTTGTCCTCCCAGGATTCACAGCCACTTGGGGAGAGACTTGGCCAGGCAGACAGCTGTAAATTAAGTCTAGAATCACATAGGACAGGAACCCTAGGGAAGCGAGGAGAAGTAGGGGCTGTGACAGTGCTCTTGGGTCCAAGAGGTAGAGCAGGAGGGAAGCAGGGGTTACATTAAGGTTCCATTTCTCTCCAACAATGTTCTTCGTGGCCATGTTTGACTTGGAGAACTGCTTCCTGTAGCTGGGGCTGCTGAAGCCATGGCCCCTGGCTGTGTCTGCTCATGTTGTACCCAAGCTTCTCTGCTATGAAGATCTGGCGGGGACAGTGGGACTCATGGACTGCCGGTGCTCATGGGGGCCCTTCTCATCGCCACCCCCATCCCAGAGGGACAAACCCTTTCCAAATCCATCTCTGCTCCCAGCCCCCTGTCTTTTCATGGAGGTGCTGAGAAGGAGGTCCTGTTCTAAACCTGAGGTCGATGTCTGTGCAGGAGCTGAGCTCTCCGTGAGGAGAATGGTTCAGTCTTCTGTAACCAAGAGCCTGAACCATTCTCAAACTGAGTATGCGAAGCGGAATCAAGACCTCTGCTTTGTTATTCATTTCTTAATTTTGTACGCCTTCCCCAGAAGGATCCGAGAGCCTTACCGCATCTCCACACTGTGACATCAGCATCTCTCTGGTGTGTCCCGATGAAACTGGCATGCAGTGTTGTTTTCCTAGCAATGCCAGCATCTGTGCAGTTTCCGCCCACCTTCCAGAGCCCTGGAACAGGCCACTCACATACACAACTGTCATTCCGGCAGGATTCCGCAGAAGCCTCGAAGTGATTTTAGAAAAATGAGAATGTTTACCCAGCACAAGATTTTATCATCACAAGAGCACTTCAGAGGCAAACAACCTACGCGTCTCCTAACTCCCGTTGCCCTGGGCAGCGGGCACTGCTTGATTTCTGGAGGGCTAATTAGTCCGCGATAGACCACTCCGCCATTGCCTACGTCAGCAAATGTGGTCCCACCAAGGGGGACTGAATAGACATGATGTGCAAGTAACTGGATTTAACTCCTGAAGACTGTAATGTAATTAACCCTAGTGGCCAGCTGCTCACTGGCTGTGAAACAGGCATAATACACAGCCTTGTGGTCTTAGAATACATGCATCCTGGGGTCTTTGTTCAGCGGGGGAATCCTCTAGGGATTTTCCTGCCTAAAACATACCCCATTGATTCCTTTCAGGAGGCTCAGTCTTTAATAGAAGATTCTGGGAGGTGTAGACTTGGCATCTACACTCCAAACCGGCCTGTTGGCTCCTGGCTGGCTTCTCTCCAACGGGCATCCATGTCTTGGTTTTGGTGTTTCTAAGACAAAAGAAGCCGAGTCTGAGCGTACTCAGGGTGACTGCAGAAAATCAGCGCTGGGAGGGCCTTGTCCTAATAACCCCTGTGCACTTGATTATCATTTAGATTACTTGTTCAGCAGAGGAAACGAAGCTTTTCAGAGAAGGGCTCCGTGGAGGAAACCAAGTCTAGGCCCCATATACAACCAGTCATGCTGGCGTCCAGGTGACGCTTGCTGCCTCCTGGTGACACTGTCAGCTGCCTGAGTGTCGAGGCCACCTGTCCCTGTGTATGTGTGCACACGTGTGAGGCGAGGGCTTAGAATAAATACCCGCATGCGTTTGTACAGATTAATGGGATGGTGGGACCTGGCTTGTACTCGGCGTCTCCCCCTGTGCGGCCTCAGAAGAACCAAGATCTTGTCGCTGGTGGTTTGCTGACTTTGAAACAAGCAAAGGTTTAAGCACGTCTGGCTTTGCAAATGAAATTAGCAGCAGGCCCTGTCGTTTGGATGATAAACAGTAGTAAGTCAGACACAGAAATTCAGGGTTAAAAAAAAAAAAAGGTATTTCCAGAAAGACAGAAATGGGCAATTTACCTTAGTAATTTTATTGAAAACAAAACAACAACAAAAAAATCCTCTATTTGAATGATAATGAGACGTAAATACAACCACAGTTCTCTTTCCTCCATATTAGTGAATTAGAATACACAAAGCTTCAAGGAACATCCATAAAAGACTCATAAGTGGGCTGAAAATTGTTCTCACTAGTCACTTTAATTTTATAAAGGCAGAATTTCCAAGAAAAGAGAATTGATAGATGGAATTTCACTGTATTCTTGGACAAAGCACATGCAGAATGGTTAATAGTTTCCATCCCATGAAATGAGGTCCCCAGTGGGTCCTGCTGCACGTGACCTTGACCAAACATCTGTGGCCACAGGCAGGCCCCAGGGCCCTGGTGAGCTTCTGCCTGGGCCACCATTCCTCCCAGCCCTCCTGCCAGCTGTTGTGGACACAGCTCAGCTGTGACTTGCCCTTTCCTGATGGGTGACCATGCCCGCATGAGCCCTCTCCCTGTGCAGACGTGGGTCCTGGTACCAACAGGCCTTATTCATCTCACCCTGGGCTGTGAGCCCTGAATCTTACTTATCTTTGCGTCCTACTGCCCGGCACCAATGAGGTGAAACCTTTGTTATTAAATGAACCCAAACCCTGAGTCTTCTCTCGCAGCCCGACACCCCGCTTTGCACGCAATCCCTGTGGATGAGCCCCGGGTCCCCCCACTTCTCGGCCTGTATGCGGCACTGCCGTCTGTCATTTCCCAGGCTGCAGCTGCCTGAACCCGGCTGGTGCTTGTGGTCCTTCAGCTCATGGTTTAAATATCTCCTCCCCTGGGGGCCTTCCTAACCCCCCAGGCCCTCTTTACCATGTGGTCATGTTTCACTGTCTTCAGAGCTCTGGTCTGAAATTTTTGTAGCTCCTTTGTTAATTATCTGACACCTCTGTCGACAAATGAAATCTCACCGTGGCAGGATCTTACCTACGGTTTTTTTGAGCGACTCCTGGTGTCATAGTAGCTGCTCATTAAATGTAGAAGGAAGGAGTGTCAGAGAACAAATTTTGGGTTGTCTCATGGGAACTGGGCTGGCACCTGTCAAGGTTCCCAAAACATGGATTCTGCCGGCTGTGTGTTCTAAGGTTAACAGCATGTGTGGATGGGGCTGGACTGATTTGGGCTGAAACTCAGCTCTGCCTCTTACTCATTTACTGTGTGAACTTGAGCAGTAAACACTTAGCCCTTTGACCTTCCATGTCCCCAGTCCTAAAATGAAAAAAGTCATGAGCTTGCCACGGGGTTAGTATGAAGATCAGTTGAGCTCCAATGAACCCGAGCAGTATTATTACAAATAGTAATGCTTGATCCCCCAGGTATGTCACACTGCTGCATCCCCTCAGTCTTGCCATGTCCCCTCTCAAAGTGCCAAATAGAGTTCTCTTTACTCTGGTGAGGTTGGGACCCATTAGCAACACACTTGCTTTATTTCCAACATCTTCCTCTAGGAGGGTAGAACAGTCCCTTTTTCCTCTCTCTTTCCTGGGGCCAGAAGGCCCCCATGATTCATCAGCTGGGCTTGGTGCTATTATGAAAACTCAAGGTCAACACCAACCAAGGTGCAGATGCTTCCCCAAGCAGTGGGACAGCACCATCAGCGGGGGAGGGAGCAGCCCCTTGGATACTGACCTGCTTGTTTTGCACTAACAGAGGCTGCTGGGCCCAGAATTTAAACTTCTGCTGAGGCACAGCAGGTGGACAAGAGTTCAGAAAACAAAACGGTGGAGGTGCCAAATAGCTCACATTTGCTTTTGTTTCCTCTTGGAAATAAAACCAAAGCTTCACTGTGGTATCAGGTGCTCTAAAGAAACAAACTGGGGGGAAAAAAAAAAAAAAGAAAAAGCCCACAAAACTAATTTCTGAGAGTAGACCACATGCAATTGACCTGAGTTATAAAAATGTTACAAAATTGCAGTTTGTAACATTTTTATTCCCTTCGGACACCATCCGTCTGTCCATATTGGCCTCACCCTAAACTTGAGCAGCCCCCAAGGAACACCAGCAGAGACTTGAGTCTAATTCTTCATACAAGGTTCCTTCTCCCTGCCTGAGTGGGATTCGTTAAGCTGTCACATTTGTGCTTGCCCAAGACCCTCACTGCCTCAAAGTGACAGCCATTTCTTAGAGAACGACCGGGCATTTTCGGGAGGCGCTAGGCTGTGACCTGCCCTGTCTGGAGTGAAAGCCACGGTGGTCACTGCGGGCTCTCGGCAGATCACAGTCTCCTATTGCCCCTTGCTCTCATGGCCCACGCCTTTCCAAGCAGGGAGGACGTTTTCCCTTAACTGGGAAAGTTCTGATTTCTTTCTCCTGTTATTTCTCCTTTGAATTTTGTCTTTTAAGTAACGGGGCCGACATTCTTTCTTCTGTGTTGAAATAACTTGAGAGAATCTAGGCTCAGCCACTGGGTCGTTTCCATATTGAACATTGGTAGCTGTGTTGTCCTTCTCCAGAAAAGAAGGACAGTTTTAGTTTCCCACCTTCTTGTATTTTCCTGGGACATTCTGCATATTCTGAGAAGTCTTGGGTGGCCTCACAGGAGGAATGAGCGAAGGGGGAGGGTCCAAGCGAAGGTGATTGACAGGACTATAGTGGGATCTTCACTGGGAACCACAGGGCTCCCACGTCAGCTCTGTGACTCTGAGCAAGGGTGCTGGGTCTCCTGTCTGCTGATGCTCAGGGCAGTGGGGGAGCAGCTCCTCTCCAGGTATTCCAGAAAGTGTGACAGCTGCTCAGATACACCATGAAACAGGCACCCAGCATGTCATTGTAATTAGTAAATCTCTACTTACATCAAAAACATTGCAGACTCACAGTGGATTTTAGCCACTGTGCAGTTTTTCAGTCAGAGGACACGGGATAGGCAAGGCATTACTATTATGTTGTTGTCCTGTGCATTTTCTGGCACTGGAAAGGGGTGATCTTTAGAATGGATGCAAAAGCTGGGGGTGCCTGACAGAAGGCTGGAGAGGTGAGTGACAGCCCCTGCTCTCAAAATGTTCCAGCGATGGCGGGGAGGTTTTCTTGTCCTCAGAGGCACCAAAAACCTAGTGTGGAGATATTTTGTGGGTGGGATGACCTCACACCCAGGGACCTGCACCCGCGGGGACACTGAAGCACATGTTAGTGGCAACCTAGCACTGCCCCCAGCAAACTCTGACTCTCTAAATGAAGCATGTAGAGGAGTCGCTGTTCATAAACGGTGTTAGACGCCAACCTGGTACTTCATGCCCGTATTTCACTATTGTCAAGACCAAACTGTTGGTTGTTGATTTCAGTACAACCACTATGGAGCATGAGCGTCTGCTGAGCCCCGCAGTGTTTGTCACGTGCGGGCGATTAGATTCAGGATCAGTAACACAGTGTGTGCCAAGTCCACCGTAATGTGTTTCTCCAGAAATGGGTGACGTCCATACCTTCTGAAATTAATCCTCTTTCCATTTTTTCCAGATAACTTGTTCAAACCCAAAGAAAGGTACATTTCAGAGAAAGAGATGCACATGCGATCAAAAAGGTACTTGGTTATTATATGAGGGAGGAGGAAGGAGGATGGAGGGAGGAGGGAGGAGGGAGGAGGGAGGAGGGAGGAGGGAGGAGGGAGGAGGGGTGTCTTGACGGAGCCTGGCACTGTCCGGCGGGGCCACTGTTTCTGGGTCCATGTTTAAGGTCTGAGGTCTTCTTGGCCGTGAATTTGAAAGTCTGGCTAAAAGAAATGCAGTTGTCGAATTGCACCTCTGAATGTTAATGCCGTTTTTGGAAAAACCTTAGGAAAGGGGTGCGTCTTGGATTCTGAACCGATCTAGTAATTGGTCTCTAAGAGATCCCCAGACTCATAAGGGAACACTTCTGAACATTCCCATCGTCGCTCTGGGCAAGTTTGGTTTGTCACTATGCACCTCTGAAGGTAATTTTACAAGAAAGAGAGAAGCTTTCTCCTGGGGACCTTGATGGTGGCAGGGCCTGTAGGAAAACATCTAAACATGGGGGCCGGTGGCACCTGGAAGCCAGCAAAGCAGCAGAGGGCCACAAACTGGCCTTCCTGGGCGGGTTGAGCGGCCCTGCCACCAGCAAGCTGTCCCTGGTCTACGTGGCCGGTTGGTATTCTAGACGCCTGCTAATTCTCACCCACCGGATGCACTCAAAGGCTGCCATTCTTTCTAGGACCGACCTCCTAACTGGAATGTACGAACTCGGCAGCGTTGGCCTAGCTTGTGCAAGTAAAATGTCATTCATGTATAACAAAGTATCTAGCACAGGGAGGCATTATAATAATTCAACCAAATTGACAGTGCACTTAGAGAAGCCATTGAAATGGGAAGGATACGTTTCTCCCCACTTCAGGCACAAAAATGTCGCTCTTACCATGATTATGCTATTCCTATGATGATTAGCCAACGTTGACCATCTGTAGGGAACCTCTTTGTAAATAAAAAAAGTGAAAGGGAGAAGCAGGGGGGCCATCCCATTAATGACCCGATGCACTGTGTTTTAACGGGGGTTTTTAAAGGGCCACCGGGTTTCGAGACTTGCCGTTTCAGAGGTGCAAAGTTGGGTACACCTCATGCCAAAAGTAATCCCTTTCAATTTAGTGAAAAACACTCAGCCAAATCTTCCCCTCTCAGTCCCCAAACCAAAAGCTGCTAGTATGGAGTCTTTCAGTTAAAATAATAGACGTCAAAGCAGCATTTGTGGACAGAGAGTGTCACACTATCGTTTTCCTGAAGAGGAAACTGAGACTCGGACAGGACCAACAAGCTAGGGGATGCTGTCATCAAGTCACTGCTCCCCCAGCTGGGGCCAGGTCCCCTCTGAAATTGGGTGCTGGCCCTGCTCTGGGGGCTGTGCCCTGGGAGGCTCTGAGAACTCACCCACCCACAGAATCACACTGGTGCTTTCTTTCCTTTTGGATCCTTTGTTATTAATTATGTTGTTAAATTACATTTTCATTTTAAAAAATTCAAATAATGGAGATGAAGCTCAAGTGCCTCATGACCAACTACCCCCCTCCCACCCCACTCCCCCAGCCCTGGTCCATCTCCAGAGACACCAGTGGTCAGCCTCCTGTGTATCCTTCCAGGTCTTTCTCTCCCTGAAAATAGACTTCTATTTCTACATATACAGTTATCTAATTTTTAACCATAAATGGGATCTGTTATCTTTGTATAGCTCGCTCTTTTCACTTTATGTCTGTGAGGTCTCCCTGTGTCTACCGATGTAGACGATTTTCCTCCTGGGTTTTAACTCTCTGCAGAGTGGTCTAGTGTACGGATGTAGCATGTTTATTTAGGAAGCTTCTTGAAGACAACCCTGCATCAGAGGTGAGACCTAGGACGGTTTATCTTAACTCCCCACATGATTCCGATGGTCCACATTGGGAAGATGGGTCTCTATGGATCTGAAGGGACTTCCACTGTGGAGCTTTGGGACATCCGGCTTTCCTACTGATTCCTCACAGCCCTTCCTGGAAGAGCTCCTGGAAATGACGATGTGTGTTTATTATTGTCCAAACCAAATCAATGCTCGCAGTGTGCTAGCTGCTGTGCTAGGCACAAATGTTTCAAGGTCACTTCGTGCTGCAGGCTAGGGACAATGCTGTGTGCTCTCCATCAGTCACATCCCAGCTGAGGGTCTTTCCACAAGCTCCTGACCTCGTGGGGCGTAGGCTCCTTATCACGGAACAGCAGGACACTGTCTGTCTCTTGCAACTGCTGTGAGCATCACATGAGGAAATTCGTGTCAAGTGATTAGCCTCGTGCCTAATAACCAAAGTAATGTCACCTGTTACTTTTGTCATCATTGATATTTTTATTCTTCGTAATTATTATGTTAACAGTGGAATCTTTTAAACAACATTTGTCTGGCTTTCAAACATGAGAAAAAATGAAAACGAGATGCTTTCACCGAGTGCCATGTATGTGAACGCGACGGCATTGCGTCTGTGGGTTCTAGTGGAATATTGCTTGGCATCGGTACAGAAAGAGTTTCCTTACGAGGCAGGAAAGAAATGTCCAGAAGAGGGGTCCCTTGGGCCCTGCTTATAACCTGGAAGCTCCTAGTTTTACACCAGGACAAGCACATCAGACTTATGTCTGAGATGAATTTGGAAATCGCTTAATCAGGAATGCAGTCGGTGAGGAGGTAAACACGTGCTCTCACGCACACACACACACACACACAGGCACACATACACACTCACACACGTATTTATTGTGCGTTATTCCAACATCATTCCTGCTACTTCCATTTATTTGCTGGTCCTTTTCTAAGTCAGATGAAGGCAAAAATTGAATGGTGAAAAGGTATTTAGGGGCAAGTTTGCACTCAGCTTGGTTTAGGACCCTCCTTTTACAAGCAAGTCATTAAGTATCATAAAGAATGGAGGGACAAGAAAAGTGACTTCTAAATAAGTCACTGGCCTCTCCAGCTTGGCCCTCCGTGGGCCTCTGCCTGCTGTCCCCTCCTTGCCTCAGTAGCCTCATTCTGGAGACTGTCAGGGGAGCCCTGGGTCGTGCCATGTTGCAGGTTCAACATGGCCCACAAGCAGCTGTTCTTGCCTTTGAAATTGAGGCGCCTGCTGACAGGTCAGGATGCAGAGCCACACCAGGCACGCGTTGTCTCGCTACCATTCAATATGTTTTCTGGATCTGTTTCAGGATCTATAATAACTTGCCAGAAGTTAAAAAGAAAAAAGAAGAACAAAAGAAGAGGGTGATCTTACAGAGTAACAGACTCCGTGCTGAAGTCTTCAAAAAGGTAATGGCCTGACCGCCAGCAGGTGTGACGCGTGTGTGGCACGCAGACGCTGACTCTGAACTTGACGTCTTTGTCTCCTACTTCCCTAGCAATTACTGGACCAGCTCCTTCAAAGGAACGCCGTCTAACCACAGCCTGCCCTGCTGACCTCCTACCTGGACCTGGGATGACTTCAGACACTGGATAAACCATTAAACTTAGCATTATCTTCATGACGTCAGACACTGTTTTTACTCTTGATTTTTTTTTTTTTGTAAAGGAAAACCTAACTTCCTGAATTGTTGACCCAAACCAAGCAGAAACAATGACCCTGGAGGAAGTGGGTCAGCAGACTGGTGGGTGATCAGGTCACATAACTCACTAGATACAGTCCCTTTACTTCTTACTTCTGAATTTTCCCTTTTGCTTCTGATTTTTCTCCCCCTACCATTTCCACCCAGACAGAAAGACCTTATATGCTCACATGCGCTTAGATCCCTGGGGGTGATTTTTTTTTCCCCATCAAATTTCTGGGACCCAAATCCGTCACTTTTAAAATTCCAATCCCAACTTCTGCCAGTTCTAGCAACTCCAAACTTCAGGTCATCACACGGTGTGTTTAAAATCTCTCTGGATGTGTGTGCCACGTAGTCCTGGAAGCTGACTTTGGAAATAAGTGGGGCTGTGCCAGGGAGCAGGGAGCAAGCAGTCTGTTTCCCCGTGACCGGGGGGTGGTCAGCGCAGCCCTCCCCGCCCCACCCCACTCACAGCACCTTTCTTCCTTTAGCACAGGGTCTGTTTCCATGGAGGTTATCAGGGCAGAACTGGCTGAAACTAAATGTAGGTGAGCGCAGTGTTTTCTGCACAGCCCCCACCCCCCAAGGAAGAGCGGTGTTGCTAAAAATGGCCCGATGGCTCCAAGGCTGCTGTTCGTTCTTCCAACATTTACAAAGTCCAAGATTTATAAATGTACGCTTGGAGAGTTAAGAACAAACCAGTTTTTATCAAAAATGGAAATAAATGCAATTATTACAAAAATGAAAGTGTTTTTCTGTTATATATTCTGTGTGAGCACTCATCCTAGCTGGGGTTCAGGGAGCAAGGCCATGAGGACCTAGTGGGAGCCTCTGACCTGCGCGTCTGCTGCCCCAGCACCCAGGCCAGGAGTCTATGGCTTCCTGGCGCCCTGGGGAAGAAGGTTGTCTCCCAGAGACGGGCCACCAGAGAAGCAGGCAGGGTGTTGAGAGCAGAGTTTGGGATCCTGAAGACCCCAAATCTCACCAGGAGTCTCCCCAGGAAGGAGAAAGCAGTGTAGGGCATTAAACGGGAGCCCTGGTGACACATTTGTCTGCTCCCCTCTGCTCGCTGCTGCTACCCAGTGTGTTCTCTTTTCTGGAATGCCTTTCGTTTCTGTGTCTGCTGGAAAACTGTTTAAAAACTCCGCCTCTGGGCTCTCTCCTGACACCATCCCCTCTCTGCCCTGCCTCGCAGTATGGATTGGCACTCGGCTCTTCATGCACATTGTATCAGAATCTGTGCTGGATGATCTGACAACACAGTGGGGAGTCACACCTTGACTGCACGGCTCCCTGGTCCGCATCCTTAGGCAAGGGTCTCAGTCTGGAGCCAGTGGGGAGAGAGAAACCATTCAGTCATGTGGACAGGGAAGTTTAGTTTATATGAATATTAACCATAATGGAAGATCAGAGTAATGGAGTGGCTACTGAGAAGTAGAGAGAATTGGAAAGAACACAGGTGGAAACAGCAGATAGAGGGAGCAGCACTACCCCTAGAAAGAGCACCCTCCATTCCTGGGCTGAGACCTAGATATTGAGGGAGAGGGTGTGCTTGGAGCTGGGCAGGTGACAGAGAAGGTTCTGTGCTGCCATGCCCATGGAACTTGCTGGAAATCTGCATTCCAGGATGACACTCTGCTGCTGTGCCACCTGAGGGAGGGCACCCCGGGAAGTAGCTGGCCACTGAGTGCTGCACAAATTGTCCCAGGTCCAGGAAGTGACCCTCTTTCCCCCCCTGCAGTCCCTCTGCAGCTGTCTCTACTGACACAGTTTAGCATTGTACCAGCAGCAAAGAGAAACCATTCAAAGGGCTGGGATCCGTTCTAGCAGAGCAGGCAAAAAGGGTGAATTTGGAGGTGAGAGGTGATAAAACTGGCACCACAAGTTATGAAACCTTGCCGCAGTTTCCTCATCATAAAACGGAGAAAATTATGGTACCTCGTTGACAGGGTTGTTATGGGACTAGAAGTCAGTGTGAGTTCATAATTAGAAGGATGCCTGGCCCAAACCAAACACAACCTGAGTGTTACCTGTCACACATATGTAGATGTGGAAGTGGGAGTGTCCTGAGAAACCCTGACTATAGAGGCTGTGGCTTGTTCATTCCCATAATCCCTCAGCTTGGCTCGGAGAAGATGAGCCAAAAAGACCTTTGAATTTGTGGGCGTTGCTACAGCAAAAATCATAGAAACAGGATACTTTGCAAACTTATTTTGTTTTCTCTCAAGCTCCTCTAACTCTTAGAAATAATTTCGACATAAGTTTACCCTTAAGGCTAATTCTGGCTTTCTTGAACTTTTCAGGCCTCTTCCAGGATATTACACTGAATTTCTATTTACATTTTTAATTTTTTTAATAAAAACCTTAAATCAAATCAATGATATTAGTTCAGGATAATTTTTCTTAGGTAAAGATCTTGCCACACCTTTTTCTTGTTTTTCTGTAATATCTTCAGAGAGTTTTCGAAGCCTTTCCTAACCAATAATTTAAATTCAGGGCTCAACCTCTTCTATATTATTCTATGACACTTTCCAAGAAGTAGATTTATGTCAGCCAACATCTAAATATCTCAGAATGCCTGGATGGAGCCAGCTTTCAAAAATACCCTTGAAGAGTTTATCCCTTTTACAAATCTGATGTCACATCTTAAAATTTAAAGAGTAAATAAAAGCCAACTTGAGATTAAATGCCATTAAATAGTGTATATATATATAAAAAATTTTTTTGGCTTTTTAAAAATCTCACCCACCCACTCCCCTTTGGCAACCATCAGCTTGTTGTCTCTTTATATGGGTCTGTTTCTGCTTTGTTTTGTTTGTTTGTTTTAGATTCCACATATAAGTGATATCATGCAGTGTTTGTCATGCTCTGTCTGACTTATTTCATTTTAGCATCTTAGCATAATGCCTTCTAGATCCATCACGTTGTTGCAAATGGCAAGATTTCATTCTTTTTTATTGCTGAGTATTATTCCATTGTATATAGATGTCACATCTATTTTGTCCATTCACCTATCGATGGAAACCCAGACTGCTTCCATATCTTGGCTGTTGTAAGTAATGCTGCAGGGAACATAGGGGTGCGTATATCCTTTTCAAATTCGTGTTTTTGTTTTCTTTGGATAAATACCCAGAAGTGGAATTGCTGAGTCGTATGGCAGCTCTCTTTTTAATTTTTTGAGGCATCTTTGTACTGTTTTCCATAGTGGCCGTACCAATCTGCAATTCCACCATCAGTGTATGAAGGTTCCCTTTTCTCCACATCCTCGCCAGCACTTATTGATTGATTCTTTGATGAAGGCCTGAATAATGAATGTATTTCTGAGGACAATTCTGAACTAAGGTGACTGAGGTAGAAAATAGTAGGAATATGTGATATCTGGCTCGAGCTGGTCTTTCCCTCTGGACAACCAGCTCAGTACGAGGCTGCAAAGTAAAGTTTTGGGTTCTGCTAATGTGGTATTTTTCGCTATTGCTATTGGCGTTGTTGTTGGTTTCTTCATGCTGATGAGTGAATTTCAGATAGCCAGCACTTCTTTTTTGTTATAATATGGTTAGAACAGAAATATTATAATGTTATAATAAATATGGAAGTAAAGGCTTGAATCACAAAAGCCGCCCCTTATATTTCTCTCAGGAATTGTCACCCATTGACTGGATTTTCTTATTAAAATCAGACTTTTTAGGATGTTGAAATTCTAAGTAGAATCACTATTGTGACTTCAATAGTCAAATTCTGTTCTGGAGTCGATTTCCTTACATCTGAGTGTATTCAGGTCATGGCATGGACCAATCGTTCACTGACCCGGCAGGTAACAGTAGGTAAAGATTTGTAGCTGATATTCACAAACTCAGACCAAGCAGCATTTGACACCATTTGAAATGGACTGGTGAGACCAGCCCCAGACTCACTTACTGTGGTCTCCATGACTTCGTGTTGAGAAATTCCTATTTTCGTCACTCGTCCTCTCTGCCAGCTGGTAATAGAGTAATGGAAAAACAATTGTCTTGGTGTTTTTTGCCAGTGTCTTTTGCCAAACTTCCTGGAAGCTGTGTGTGCCCCGAGTGAGTCAGCAAAAGATTGCTCACATGAAACAAAGCTCTTTGGAGGAACTATCTGTGAAACAACCGATTGTGGGAGAGCGGCTGACAATCCGAGGCCTTAAGAAGTTGTCCCATTTCAACACGTGTTGGTGTAAAACTTGCAGGCCTTGGACCCAGCCTCCAACTGCGTCAAATGGCCAGCTGGCTGAGAATGAGGCCGATCTGATACAGAATGACAAGACAAGGGGAAGTACGTGGAGGGGCCACCAATGGGGACGTCTGACAGCGGGGACGCGAGAGTTCTGGGTTAAATGCGATAGAAAAACGATTCACTGTGGGTCTGTGTGAGTGTGTTGGCATGCACATTAAAAGCCAAGGAAATGATCTGTGAAGTGACTAAAATGAGTCTATCAGCAGATGGTTCTGTGCTGCAGAGCTCACTGTATTTGTACATTCAACAGTACTTGGTAATTACCCACGGATGTGTAGCTAAATAGAAACCTCTTGGAACTGGCTGTCACTGAGCAGAGCCAGCCCACCCCGAGGGCTGAAACATTGTGGAAACCAGTACAATCTTCTGTCCCGGGCCGACAGGCCATCTCCCCACTTATCAGGAGAGCAGGCTGTCAGGAAACTTGGGGAGATTCTCCGGGTGCCCCCTTCCTCCCCACGGTCAGGCTGCTTGTCTGGGAGTGGCGACTCCTTCACGCAAATGTTTTCTCCACATGGAGCAAAGCAACAACTTTGGCAAGTCTCCCCTAGCGTTGAGGGCTTTTCTCAAGTTCTGATCCTGAGACCCCAAGAGACCGTCTGAGGTAGTTGTCTGGGGCGGGTGGAGGTGGGGAGAATTGAAATTCTTCCACGTTTTGCTGCACTAAGAAGGTTCCGACGTGCACTTTTCAGATGCTGCTGTTACCTGCAAGGCTGCAGCTGGAAACGGAAATGTGACTTCTGTCGGTGGCCTTTCCCTGAGATCTTAGCACATCAGGAGCTTGAAGGGGGTGGGGGAGGGAGAGACTTGGCCTGCCTCTAGGGTCTTCAAAAGTGCTGAGTTATGCTTATCAAGGCTGAAAAGGGAAAAGAAAGGTGTTTATTCTCGAAATTGCAGCTGAGAAAAGAAGTGTGAATTGAAATCTTTTTCTGAAGCAGCACCAGGATTGAAAGGCATAAGACAAGTGTCCTGTTGATGACTTTCAGGGTCTCCTTCCTTTGTTCAAATATCTTGACTTTCCCGACATGCCTGAAATGGGGCAACAGCTGTAACTGACATCAGGGAAAAGATATTACAAGCGTCACCCATGTTAACTCCACGCGACGTGTAATATCCTTTGATCCAAGCCAAGGAGGCTGTGAGCTGCACTTGCCCACAGATGCCAGTGAGAGGGAAATGATAAATCTTTTTACTGCTGCCGATTTCTAAAGCTCTAAAGAAAGAAACCCACATGGTACATTATATCCACTGTGGTTCCTTGTGGCTGGTGCTATTACACGGACACCAACGGAACTAGTGATGACCGTCCACTTAATAGTCTCATGTTGCCAGATACATGTTTAATATTAACTATGGAGCGCACATACAGAACTTGTATGTTTTCTTTTATTTAAAAATATACCTGAAAGCTGCTTAGGCTGGATTTAATTATTACATGGTGACATAATTATAATTCCAAGTCTTGCTCTCTCAGCTGAAACATTGGTTAAATCAAAATGACAAAATAATTCAGGATATTTTTCTGGGTGTTTGGCAGCGTGTGACATTCCATTAGCAAGGCTAAGCCTATGTATCTCGACAATGGATAGCAGGTATTTTTGCATAGGTTAAACTGTGGTATGTGGTTTGTGGACGTAACTAGTTCTAGATGGTGAAATTGATTCTGAATTGGGTTTTTATTGAAGCATTTGTTTCAGAGTGGGGTGTTTCAACTCTAATTTTCAATGAGCAGTTGAGCAAAATTCCTTCACCTTTCAGCCCCCCAACACATGAAATGTTTTCTAATTGGTTGATTATTTGATGAGTGTAGCACTTTCTGAATAGAAAAGAGAAGACCTTGAGCAGAAAAGTGCTGAACCCAGGACCAAATTTGAACGTTTCTAAAAATAATAGCTTAATTGTTTTTTGTTTGTTTTTGAGTGCTAACTACATGCCACACACTTGAGGAGAATTTTTCCTCTATCCACCTTAGGTTCTCAGCTGAGGCTCTGTAAGAAAAGACAAATTAACAAGAGAAAGACAGGTTTGTTAACACGTTGCGTACAGATCACGAGAATCTTCACGAGGGATTTAAACCCCGCCGTAGGCAACATGTTAACATGTATCTTTCATATACACATGGGAGAAACTCAGGGATGACTAAAACAGAGTCTCAGATCTGCTTCCAGGATCTTTAGGTAGCAACGGACCTTTATGGACTAAATGTTGGTACTCCCCCTCCCCCAATTCACATGTGGAAGTCCTAACCCACTGTATGGCTGTGTTTGGAGATGGGGCACCCAAGGAAGGAATTAATGCTAAATGAGGTCATGAGGGTGGGGCCTTGATCCTGCAGGATTAATGTCCTTAGGCTAAGGGACACCAGAGACCTAGAACCCTGTCTCTCCAAGTGCACAGAGAAGAGACCATGTAAGCACACAAGAAGATGGCGGCCGCCTACAAGCCAAGAAAGGAGGCCTCAGAATGAAACCCACCTTGCCAGCACCTTGGTCTTACACTTCTCAGCCTCCAGAACTGTGAGAAATGAATTTCTGTTGTGTAAGCTCCCCAGTGAGTGTATTTTGTTACGGCAGCCCGTGTCGATTAAGAAGGATCCTAGCTGTCCTCTGCAGCCACTCTGTTCCTTGCCCATTCTGTCATCTGCTACCTAAGCCCACAGCAGGTGAGCTCTCTGACCTTGAGCCTGCTGGTTTGCCTTGTTGACTGGCTCCACCTGTGCATTCCCGAGTACAGTGTATCCCCCTGAGCTCTGCCCTGAGTCCCCTAGAAAACTGGTCTCTGTGTTCTGCAGCCTTTGCTACAAAGACACTTTGCTCTCAATGGCATATCTCTCTGGCAAGTTTGCCAGCCAGTACCATGAGCTTCCCCAACCACCCATGGCGTATAAAGGAGCTTGTTGACACCTTTCTGTGTGCCCTACGGAAGGACCTGGGAAACACACTGGAGAAGCAATTAAGGACCTTCTTCTGTCCAAGTTAGAGGAAGTGGATTTCTCCCTAAGCCATGTCCTGGATTCTCTCTGCTCCTGCATTTGATGATCTTGGTGACCCAGTCCCTCTTAGAGCACTTGAGATGCTAATGAAACTCAAGGAACTTAGAGAAGTACTCCCTCCTCTCCCCACAAGGCTTGGCTTTCAAGACACTTGTCTCATGAAATGTCAAGAGAATGGGCTTTAGGGCTCAAAGCTGCTCAAAGATCTCTTTTTATTTTCTGAGATATTCCAGTCCTTTCTGTTCTATGGCTAATGAACAGGTGCTCCTCGCACATTTACAAATCACGCCCATTTCACACTCATTATTCTCAATAATCCTAGGAGTCTGGAGGAAGGTAGATTCTGGACTGGCTTCCTTTTGGTAGATGCTGGAGAAGTGGTGTGTGTGTGTGTGTGTGTGTGTGTGTGTGTGTGTGTGTAGTGGGGGGATAGTTTCTAAAGTCAGAGAAGAATGGAGTATTATCAAAATCACTCTTGAAAATTTCTTAAGTGCCATTTTGTAGATAGAATAACACATCTCTCAGTGCAGGTCTGCCAACCCGTCAGTGCTTCTTCCAGCTCTGAAACAGATCATCAGATGAGGAAATTGGCATGTTCAAGGGAAGTGATGCACAAACAGATTTTTCCTTTTGAATACTAGCATCCCACTCAGCACAGTGAGATGGCCATACTTTGAGAAGCAAGGGACCATCGATTCCCATCTGCCACCTGGACCCCCTGCAGGGTGGAAGCTTGGAGTGGAAAGATGAGTGTCATGGACTGCTGGTGAAATCTCCCTCTCTCCCAGGAGCTGGTCTCTGAATTTGGAGAAGCATGCAAGTGTGAAGTGACCCATGGAATAATCTGCATTTTACATGAGGAATTGGAGGAAGTGAGAAGGTGGGTGTAACTTGCCCAGGTTATTTCATTTTGGGAGGTTGGGACTAGGGTATGAACCATGCCCCTCTCCCCTTCCAGCACCCCAAGTTCTTGTGCTGATACTATGTTGTACACATAATCTAGGGATTAAAGGTACAGACATACTGTTGGGTTTCACTAAGATTTTAAGTCATTTTACTGACACAGAAGAGACTTGCAGTCCGCCTGTGAGGAAAAACTTTTCTGGGACCTTCTTAGGGTCTCTGGTTTGGCTTGAAAATCAAACTGACGAAGATTAACAGGAGAAAAGCAGACATATTTACTTAAATTTTCCATGACCTGGGGACCTTCCTAAGGAAACGAACACGAGAAGAAATGGCTAAATGTGAGTGTTTTTATACTGGGTTTGATGAAGACAGGAAAGTCATGGAAGAACCCGCAGGGTGAAGGGTCTGAGCTAAGAGGAGTGAGGTGGTGGAAACCTACCAAGGAAAGCTTGTTCATTCAGATCCCGCTCAGCGTTCTTCCTTCTCCTGAGATAAAGGTGCTCTTTATCTCTGGGTACACGGAAGACATCTCTCACATGAGCGTCTTCCGACTGCTTCAGGGAGAAAAAGGACATCAGAGACGCCTTCCTGTGCCCGCCATTATCTCAAATCCCTTCAGCTTAAAACCGCCGAGGTGCCATGTTTTGGGGTGGTGTGTTCTGAACCCCATCAGACTGAAATTATGGAATAGGATACCTCAAAGCTTCAGGGAAACAAAATTAGAAAATATGTGCCTTGAGAACTTGCCTCCTGAGCAATGAGATATCAGGTACAGCAGAATGAGGAAGAATTAAGTTGGTTTATCATGACATGGGAATTATGGAACACTGTGAAATTTCGATTGGACTGAAAGCACCATGGGAGGAGAGGTTATGTCACACTTCTCCTCCCCAGCAGCTAGCAGCAAACCTGGCACCCACGGGAGTCAGGATGTTCTTCTAATTTCAATGTCATTGGCCATCAGGGCTTAGTTTTTTCATGACATCTGAACCTCACCAGCTGTTCCTCACTGTTCTTCCTTCTGTGTCTCAGTCCATCTGGAAAAACAAACATTGTACACGTTATCTCCTCAAAGTCAAAAGCAGTGGGATAGACAGACCCTTTTCAAATTCTGAACAGAAATGGCCATTAAGTTTGAATCACATTATAAGAGGTGGGAAAGACTTCCGCTCTATACATGTAGACAGCATATTTCCAGGACCCACCTCGATCCTTCCAAGCCCACGTTTTGGATTGCCGGTGGTCAGAAGTGTGGGTGAAGGGCATAACGGGTAAGGAAGGGAGACGGTACTGTCCACAGCCACCTCAGCCACAAGTAGGAACAAACTTCTGAATTCTGAACCGTCCAGGTTATGTCAGTGAAGATACTTGATTCTCAATACAAAATAATGGTAGTTTCATCAAACGTAAGTCACAACTGCACTGTGATGCCAAGAGGTGAGATTCAAGGTTTATAACCTTTTCTTCCTTCTATAGAAGACACGCGTTATCCTAAAGACATGAGTTATTAATAACCCATTAAGTGTACAGTTCATTATTCATTATTAACTTCACTAAATTCATTAATAATATAATCTGTGCAGTACACATGTTGGTTTTCTCTGGACACTTTAGTTAGAAAACCCAAGCTCCTTTTTTGTTGAGGTTGCTCAAAGGGGACAATTCTACAAAAGCTGATTTGTAATGACGAAGCGTGTCCATGATGTTGTAATCAAGGAAGCAAGACAGAATCAAGAACTGTCAAAAAAGCAAGATTTCAAACCAAAGATTGTTTCCCACGCCTGAGAAAGCACAGGGGCACTGTGGGAGCAGCATATCTTTAGAAATTTGCTGCGTGGATTTGGTTTTTATTTTTTGTGGGCACTTTTTAAAATGGGATCTAAGGTCCTGGAATCATCCTCAGCCCTACAACGATGTTGCTGTTGTCTCCCACGTCCTATAAAGATTTGCAGTAGCAGTTGACTCATTGCCCCGAGCTGTGAACCCCACTGCCCGCGTTAAAACAATGCACTGGCTTTGCTCTTTGCAGACAAGCCCTGTGTCATCAACTCGGTATGAATTTTCAGAAATTGTTAACGTTGGAAGGTACACATCATAATCCAAATCTCTGAAGGGAAAGAAGGAAGATGACTTCCTGTTACGGGACACCCACGCGCTAGGAAAAGCTCACTCCCACTGCCGTCTGAGGCTGTCATCCTGGGCATCCTGGGACGGGCGGCCCCCACATATGGTTTGAATTCAATTAGCCAGATCCTCAGAGAGTCACTAGGGTACCATTTAGGGCATTGCTTCTTGAATTCTCATTTGCAGTCTTGCAAATAATGTTCAAAAGTCATTAGACCATAAAGAGATTTCATTACCCTTCCTTCGAATCAACAACAAACACTGATTGAGTGTCTACGTCGGGTGCTGTGCTAGGTCCCGCGTGGGTGGAGTGAGAGGGGGTGCCGTGCAAATATCCCAAGTGACGGGGAGAAAATATATAGATAAATAATGTATAAGCCCATGGAAGGCAACAACTTTGTAATGAAAGCATTTCTGTCACTGTGGAGCCGCAGTCAGAAAACAATGATAGATTGGAGTATACACAAACAAGGACTGCCCCATGTCCAAAGACACTGCAAACAAAATACAAAGGCAAATAACAAAGCAGGACACCTATTTGAAATTACATGACAAAACGTACTATGCTTTACAAAGGCTTCGTATGGATCCGTGAAGATGCTCCAGTAGGAAAATGGTCCAAGGATGTGAATGAGCAAGTCCTTCAGGGAAGAAAGGTGAATGGTCACCAAACATAAACAAACAAGTGCTAAACAGCACTAGTCTTTGAAGAAATGTAATTAAAATAACGAAACATTTACACCTATCAATTTTTCCTTTTTTTCTTTTCTTTTTTTAAAATGAAAAAAATGTACCAAATGCACAGGGAACAATGAGACTTGGAGATGTAGGTCACTGCCTCCCATTCCCGCCAAGTCCTGAGACATCTGTTCGCCCCACACCTACCCCACTTACTATTCCCAGCTGCCCTCATCACGGAGGGCCGAGGGCCGCTCAACTGCAAGGGCCTGGAGTGCAAGGCCAGAGGGGACACCACGCAAGCAGAGGGGCAGAACTCAGCTTTGCAAAGAAGCTACCAGCCCGCCAAGAGGCGGATGGGGCAGGGAAACAGCTGCAGAAAGAAGACGCTCAGATGGCAGCTCCCAGGCTCTCCAGGTCCAAGATGCCAGGTTGTGCTTCCTGGGGCCCCCCAGACCCTGCATGAGCCTACAGTAGACCCCGCTTCCCACCGGAGCTGTTTCCAGCTGGGTTCTGTTTCTGGCGACTGACAAAGCAGGTCTGCCTATCCAGTGGCGGGTAGAGCAAATGAGCGGAAACTGTCCAGAGGCATTCAGAAATCTGTGTTAGCAGCGCTCCCCAGTTAGGGGCTTTATCAAAGATGAGATTAAAAATTTGTGTCCAGGGACACTGATTTGAAATATAATTTTTAGTAGTGAAAAATTGGAAACAACTTAAAAGTTGCACAGGAAGGAAACTGTTTACATCCCAAAGAAGATAGTCAAAGGGCACGGCAACATATTTATGGTAGACTGTGATGTTATGAAGCCTGCTGCTAGAAAAGCTAAGTAATATAAACCATAAATTGGCAGAAAACTGTGTTTTCATGCATAGGAAAAAAAACCCCTGAAAGTATATTACCCAAAATCTATTAATCTTTCATTTTGAAATAATACCACATTTATACATTAGTTGCAAGAATAGTGTAAAGAATTCTCATAAACCTTCACCCAGGCTCACCAACTGGTAACATTTTGCTGCACTTGCTTTATTGTTCTCTCTCTGCACGCACACCACGTTACCCACCACAACACACAGTATCTATTATGACTCTCTCTATAAAATAATATGTATATGTTTATATTATATACATTAATATATATGTATAATAGATATAGCATAAAATTTGTATGTAATCTATAATTGTATATGATATACACATATGTGTATCATTAATGTATATGTGTAATATTTATATTTTATATGTATGACATGTGTGTCTAACATGTATGTTATTATATATGTCATAATACGCATGTTATGTAAAACTGTATAGATAATTTTTCTGAACTATTTGGTAGTAAGTTGCACAAATCATGCCTTCTCCCCCTAAATAGTAACCTTTATATGTAATTATTTTCTCCCTCTCTTGTTAGTCTACCTTTTCTAAATTTTCTAACTTTGTAATTAGATAAAAATAACAACGTATGTTATCTTAAGTCATAAATCACAACTGTTTATCGCTCAGATTTTTAAAGTAATTTTTAAATTATGTGTTAGACAGTAAGTTGATCCAAGTCTCTTTGAAATCAACTTAGAAATACCTATTTAAGCTTTAAAATGTACATTTCTTTTGAACTAATAATCTTACTCCTGGCAGTCTATTCTAAGAAACACTTACAACATTTTAAAAGGACATTATGTACAAAATTTAATTACGGTGTTCTTTTCAAGAGAAAAAATTTAAATAAACCAAGTGTTCGACAACAGAGAAGTAGTTATAAAAAACGGTATATCCATTTGAAAAAGTCATTATACATCCACTAAAATGGCATGTATGAAGGACTTATCACCACTGGGAGATCAGTGCCAGCATTTCGGACTGACGACTTGGGTGGATGGGGTGTGTGTGTGGGAGGCCACCCTGAAAAGGCTTTCCTGGAGCCTCTGAGAAAGACGGGAAGTGTCTGGTCTGGGCCAGGCTCACCTCTCCCGTCGGGAAGAGAGAGCTCTCACCTGCTGAACAAGGCTTGCCAGGGGACCGCTCTCACAGGCGCAGTGAGCACAGAAGCCATCCAGAGCACAGCAGACAACACCTCACTTCCTCCCCATCCCGTGCCCTAGGTCATCCCATGACAATGATGCCTTGTCTCCTAAGCCTACTTGCAGCCTCAGAATTCTTCTCGGTAGAGCGTTCTGGAAACCACCACACCGACTGGAAATGACCCTCTGAATGAACCTATCTTGCCCCCTGAGCCAAGCCTTGGAGGTAAAATTGTAAGTAGAAACTCGTGGGCCATTAGTCTGGGGGCAGGAGAGGGTGAACAGTGGAGGAGTGAGAAGCCTGCGCCCAGAGCCACCAGCCAGCTGAGAGTGAGGGCCCGACTCCAAAAAGGTCCATTTTCAGAAACAAATGGTCACTGACCTGGGGGAAGGGGTTCATTTTAAAATTGTCTGAATGGTCCTGGTTTCCTTTGCATTTCACTCCAGGCTGTGAAGGCCCCATGGATTGCTCCCACACCTGAAGGCTCCTCTGAGACCTGGCTGAGTACGCCCTGTGAGGTGTGGCTGTCTCCCAACGCAGGGGAAGTGCAGCTCTCTGGGAATCTGGCCGGATGCAGCGATGACTTTGAAAAGCAGGAGGCTGTTCGTCCAGCCTTCTTGCCAGGGTCCAGGATAAATGTGGAGACGTAGGCTCTTAACTCCTGTGCAGACCGCAGACTGGGCCGATTGCCCCCCAAGGAGCAGAATCGGACTTGGTGATATAGGTCTAGGGGAGGCCAGTCCAGGCCAGAAGGAAACGGTCATTCTCTAATACGATTCATCCAATCTTACAACAACAAAAAAATTCATTTCTAAGATGAACACGGCCATAACTGCTGCTTGAAAAGAAGAGAAAATCATTAAAAAGAGCAATATGCTCAGTGCCAGTGCCTCCACCTTAGCAGCCGACCGTCCTCAGGGGCCTCTTCTAGCTCAGATGGGAAGGTTTAGAAACGTCGAGTCTCAAGGATTTGCCAGACAGCCCTGCACTATATACATGCATGTCAGGATGTTGGACCCAAGGGGTGAAGCAGCTGAAAAGGCAAAAAGAGACACAGTCCCCAGGAGTAAACCTCCAAGTGCAAGTTTGCATTTTCAAATCACTTTCACTTATGCCAAATGAGAGCTGCAAAGAAGTGACATTTGAAAAGTCCGAGTCCATGCAGAAGTAACAAAGACAACCATTATGTCAGACACAGCAGCCGTTCTTTGATGTTTGAAGGGCAGCTGACAGCGTGCCCAGGTGGAATTAGGGCTGGATTAGGAGGCAGCGAGTTTAGGGAAGAGGCTGGGTGAAAACGGTCTACAGTTTCAGACTTTGGTCTGCAGACAGTGTGACATGTGGACACAGAACCCAGACTCGGGGCCCAGACAAAGCGAGGCCGTGGGCAGCTGTATGCAACCTCCCTGCTGGGAAAGATGCAGTACCTGGGAAAGGAGCATGTTCAACGTGACCTGTCCCCTGTAGTCTGGGGCCTGGAGTAGGAACTGGCCTCTTCTTCCAGGATGTGAAGTCTTCATTTACACTATGGTGAGCAGAGAGACTGTTGTTCCCATTTTCTGCTTGGGAAAGGGTGAGAAAAAGTGGCTTTGGGGATGACACTCAGCAGAGATGGGCTGCACTGGCCTGGGAGGGAGTGCTTGCAGAGAGAGAGCCCCTGACCATCTTACCTGCGTCCCAGGGGAGGAAAACGCACTCCCCACCCCATCAACTGCTGCTCCTTTAAGCAGCTGCTTGGGAGTCTAGTTTTTATAAGAAAACCCAGTTCAGGAAGCACTGTGTGTCTCACAGTTCCAGAATGTGTGAGGCTGGCACATCGGACCTGATGCACTCTGTCCTTTTGCCAAGAAGAGCTTGTAAGTTGGTAGTAATTAAATGTGCTTATTTCTGTGTCAGCGAGTTTCAGTTCTGCCGCAGGTTGTTGTCCAAAGATTACAACGACCTCCGTCTTTCAAACAGGCTTCAAGGTAATGGCTGTATCGATGCTACTGTCGTTGGAATGTGCTTTTCTGGTGGTGCTGGAGCATTGCTTTAGGAAAATCTGGTGTCTGCAGTTCTTTCCTGGAATTGCAATTGTGGCTCTTTTTCAGGGGGAAGTCATAAGTCAGTTGTGAAAAGGCATCTCCTGAAGGAAACAGTGACCTGACCCAGATAAGAGGCTGGTCTTTCAGAGGGTGGTGGTGGTGAGTGTCCTCGGGGGTCTGGCCCCAGGCTTCCTCCATCCCCTCCTAGTCCCTGCTCTCCCCTCTGGACCAGGAGGACCAGGCACAGCTGTAGGCAGTGGACTCTGGATTTCTTTCTCCATATCTCTGTCCTTCTACCAGGAAAGTCACCCTCAATATCTTCCCCTGCCGAACTCCTATTAACTCTTCAAAACCTCGTCTCTTCCAGGAAGTGGTTCCTGGCCTCCACCACTACGTTTCCACACCCTGTGTGACCTCTATATAAACACTTCTAAGATCGGATTAAAATCCTTTTTTTAGGGATGGATAAGACAGTGTATCAACATGGGAAACTGTCAATACCTGTGAAGTAAAAACAATCTATTATAAAAAGTAGGTCCAGTATGATCTCAAATTGGGTTAAGATAGCTAAGTAGATAAAAATGTGTGTGAACCAAACTGCGATTCTCTGGAGAGAATAGTGGTATAGATAGGTTTTGCTTGCTTTCTTTGTGCTTTTATGCAGTTGCTAAAATTTTTATCGTGAACATCGTACTTGTTTTCTAATGCCACTATAACAAATTACCACACATTTAAAACAACAAAATTGATTATTTTACAGTTCTGTAGGTCGGAAGTCTGGTGTAGGTCTCACCAGGTGAAAATCAAGTTGTCGCAGGGCTGCATTCCCCTCTGGGAGCTTTGGGGATGGATCCATTTCCCGGCTTATCCAGGGTGTTGGCAGAATTTAGTTCTGTGTGTCATCAGTTCCCTTGGGGTCCCCATTTCCTTGCTGGCTGTCAGCTGAGGACATTTGCAAGTTCTAGAGGCCAGTCACACTGGTTTCAAAGCCCGTCACTGTGGGTCAAATCTCCCTGAAACCTTGAAACCTGTCCTGCCCCTGCCTCCCTCTTGTTTCTCAGACGGATGCTTCTGCCTTTACAAACATGGGGCCCACCCAGAAAACGCAGGCTCAGCTCCTTCTAAAGTCAGCTGATTAGCAACCTTGAATTAAGATCTTCCAACTTAATTCTCATTTGCCATGTAACTTAACAAATTCACAGGCATAACACTGGGTGTGGCGTGGGGGGAGAGGGAAGAAAGATATGAGACCATGGTGACCAAAACCTGTCTCCCACAAACATTTATTTTTAATTAACGAAAAAAATACCATTGAAACGGGAACCAATTTAAATGAGGTGAAGGAGTGTCCACCATCTCTTGGACTTTTAAAACAATAGTTAATCTTGGCTACAAATGGCTCATCACGTCTGTAAATATATAATTTTCTTAGTAACCTCTGGCTTCTTGGAATTCTCAACCCAAATTCCAAATCTCTTGGCAAAACTTTCTTCTTCTATTTTTTCTTTAAGAAGGAGCTTCCTTTTTCCTGATTTCAGAAGTCGTGTGCGTTTTCCCATGTGGCCAGTTTCCCCTCCCTGCATACCAGTCCGCCCGAGCGTGGGCAATCTCCTTCCCCATCCTGCCATCCTGGTTTGGCATGTGGCTTGTGTCACCCAGAGAACAGGAGCAAGGTGATGCAGTCAGAAGCTTGAAAACAGGATGCATGGTGGGACATGGCCTCCCTCCTGCTCTTTGGTCCCCTGACACCACCACGTGATGAGCCTGGACTGGCCCAAAGCAGAATGAGAGATGACTCAGTATAGAGATATCAAGCCCTGAGACCAACCAACCTGCCAACTACCTGAAAACGCAGGTGTGACCACACTAGGCCATCCTGAGCCAGCCTGGCTATCTGACCAGGATGACTGCAGAGACCCCCCACGCCAGTCTGGACCCAACAAACAGCCTCACTGACCCACAGAATCGTTACAAATGATATTTCTTGTTTCTTCATTTAAGCAACTAAATTTTGGTTGTATTTAATATGAAATGGTACTTAGAGACCACAATCCGAACACTAGAAGCATTCATTACTGGTGGGTTGGTCATTATTTCCAGAACTTTTGAGTACATTAAGCTAGAAAATACGTCTTTACAAATTAAATATATAATGAGTTTATCAAAATACTTTCAGTTAGAATTTAGGAGGTATTTTACTTGATTCTATTAATCTTAAATCTCAGAATAACCACCCTAACCCTACAGTCAATAATATGATGATTAAAAACCCTGCAGTTTGTACATACTTTTTGTTCTTAGGGTATGTCTTACTAATGTTGAATGTTTTAAAGTCGAATGGAATAGTTTCTGTCTTTGTGGTCATGCCAAAAATCAATATAGAGTTAGGTTTATTTGTTTCATTTTGCTTTTGACTTTCAGAGACTGCTTTTTTGAATATTCAATTTGTTTTTTAATTGTGTAAGAATATTTTCATGGTTTCAAAATCAAATACACAAGCCAAAGTCTGTTCAGAGAAATCTAACCTATTCCTTCCTATCTGTCACGTTCCTTGATTTCCCTTTTATGACTATTAAAATTAAAATTATGAATAATTAAAACATATTTACAGTTTATCTGTTCTTCTAAAAGCAATATAATATTAGTATAATGCTATACACGTACATGTCTATTCATACCACATCTCCTTGGATAAATGGTAGCTTACCATATACACTTTTCTCCACCTAGCTCTTGAGAGCAGTTTATAATGTCAAATATAGTAGTAATTCTTTTCGCATTCACTGAATAAGAAAATAAACAAGGACACAAAAAAATTACAATGCATTCAGTAGCACTTTTAAATAAATTCATTTAAGTAAATGTATTAATCCTCATATGTTGGTATATAATTGGAAAATGTTAGGCCACACATCTGTTCAACCTACAGTAAGTAACACTTGGTGCAAATTTCAACAACCAGGAACCAGAGAATTAATAAATTTCCATTTTCCCTTTTTTTTAGATGTCCCTTAAAAAAAAACAAAAAACTTTGAAACTTTGAAATAGTTTCAGGCTAAAAACAGAAAAGTTGCAAAGACAGTGCAGAGTTCTCGCATACCCTTCACCCAGTCTGTGCTGTTATCAGCACCTAAGATAACAGCACATTTGTCAAAGCCACAAACGCTCGTCCATTACTGCTAACTAAACCCCAGACTTTGTTCAAATTTCACTAGTTTTGTCACTAATGTCCCTTTTCTGTTCTAGGTTGCCATCCAGAATCCCACATTGCAGTTAATGTCTTTCCATTTTTAATTGACATAAAAATCTATCCTTAGAGAGGGTTCCATTTTATAGGTGGTAAGGGACGGAAACCAAATGGTTTCCTGGCAGTGGGACGATCACAGGCTTTAAGTCGTGATCTTGGTGCAATCTGCTGTTGTAAGAGGCGGTCTGGTTTAGAGGAAGGAAACACAGACTCTGGCGTTAGGCAGGCCTGGGTTTGAGTCCTAGTTTGGGTTTTCTGCTTAGGAGTTGTGATGTCTTGAGTAATTGATTTAATATCACAGAGCCTTAATTTTTCGTGTGTAGAATGGGAAGTTGACACATGCCTCGCAGAGTAGTAGGGAAGCTTCTACGTAATATATGTGAGGTGTCTGGACCACGATACATGCCCAAGCCGTGGTAATTATCATCATAGCATCCTTGTTGGGCAGGCTTATGAGTAGCTCTTAGGAACTGGCTGTGTGGCTATGTGCTATCCAGAGTATAATTCTCTCTTATAAAACGATAGGTCATTTTTATTCTGCCAGCTTCCTGTGTGGTTATAGCCCACGTATGCAGGGGGAGGTTTTGCCTCTAAAGCTGCCATGACTCTTCTGTCAATCATTGACTTCTGTTTATAAGATGAGGCTTTCCACCAACAGGCACTGACATTGTCCTGCAGGTATTTTACCAGAAAATAAGCATCTAACACGTTAACATATATGTCTTTTACTTCTGAAAGGGCTGTTGACACTTTTTAAGTACTTTTTGACAACGGCTTTTTTTTTCTTTGACAGAAAACAAATGCTCCTTTGTGGAAAATTACTCCAGCCTTGATTTCTGGGGTGTGTGTATGTGGGTGCCTCTGCATGTGTTTCTTCCTCTTCTTTTTCAGGAATACAAGAGGCTTTTGTGTCACTTTCTAAAATAGAACTCAAAAGTAGGTCAGTAAAAGGGCCATAAAATAGGCCAGTTGCCATCAGTCTACGCAGAGAAGGAAGTGGGGTTCAGCTCTAGAAGAGGGTCATGTTCAGACCTCTGCAGTCTGTTCTGTTAAGCCCTAAAAGGCCGTTTTGGGGGTAACACCAGATATGCTATTGCACTGTGGCTGAGTGCATGCGTTCTCTGTCTCCCGGATGGCTGCCTCTCGGACAGAGGTCATGGCGGCTGGACATCGGGACCACAGTGGCAGATTGAAGCCCGATGGTCACTAACTAGGACGCCCAGCACAGGTTTGGGGAAACCATTCTTCTCAGGGACAAATAAGCAAGGTACTTTCTTCCCTCTGTGGATAGGTGAAGAAGTGGCTGATTTGGAATAGCAAAACCACACTGTGGGTATTGCTTCTGGTGTTCCAGTGCAATGCCGTGGGACATGGAATCTCATCGCACATCACCCCGCCCCAGAGACGCGGCCGTTCCCTCTTGCTGCTGGACACATGCCTAAAAGGATTAGGCTGCAGGACTGGCTTTTACCTTACTTTTACGGGTTCCTCTTTAATGATATGCTACTTCCTCACCACTGCGGGTCATTTTTCCATATGGCACACGAGACTGTCTGCATCTACCCCCAAGAGGGACAGCATTTTCCTGATGGTGCAGGATTTTGATTTCCCAAGACTGGATTTGGTAAGGTTTCTTGGCGCTCTACCAGGTGGAAGGGGCTCTCTAATACAGGAGATTATAATTTTTTAAAAACCATCACATTTGATTTTGTGACCGAGGCTTTTCCATGTGACTTTCTGAGTTATTACCAACACACATTTCTAGTTTCAAATTATTCTGACTCATGCTCTCATTTATTTTTTCCATTGTTGGCAATATCTCCAAGTAACCACAGTCTTTATCCATTGTCTGATTACCAGAACAAAACAGAGTTTGAGGTTGTTTGGAGCTTTAAGAAGAGTTTTATTTTTGTTTCTCTTAAATTTAAAAATCATACCAGAAGTAACAGACTTAGTTAAAAACCAAAGATTTTAGAAAATCAAACGTGTGCTGGTACAGATTGCTAGTTCTTAGAAAGTCAGTCCTAGCTTGATTTACAAAGGTAATGGGCCTTACCTGGAATAATTATAGAGGTAATTGGGAGAATGATTTTGGAGAAGCATATGGAAAACCACAAAGTGCTAAACACTTTCAAATGTTGAGTGGCCCCATGTGGCTGAAGGACTGGGCTGTGTATCAGGATGGGGGTGGGAGAGAAAGGAGGTCAGCCCAAGTAGCCTTGGATATCCCATGATGCATTCTGTACCTTACTAAAGACCATGAGGACCCAGAAAAGTTTTCTCCAATTTTCATTTTAAAAGTGCCCTTGCAGCAGCAGTATCTGGCGTGACAGCAGAACAATCCCCAGGAGCCTGTGACTATTGTCAAGGCAGGCACCACGGTTCCCTAGCCCTGGGCCTGGAGTGGGGGTGGGGCAGAGGAGGGAGTGGACAGACTTCGGGGGGGGATTTCAGAGGTGGAATGGACAGGACTTGATGACTAATTAGAAGGGCACGATTGAGGGAGAGAGAAAGGAAAAGGTCAGCTGTGACTCAGGTTTTGGGCAAGCATCAACAGGGAGGAAATGAAAATGGAGGATCCTTGGGTTTAGATGGACCAGCTTCCAGTCCCAGCGGTACCATTTTCAAGTTTTGCTTTCATGGACAAGTCACTTTGCAGAGCCTCCATTTCCTCTTTCAAAAGAAGAGTAATTGACAGATTTCCGGGAGGGTTGCTGAGCTCCTGGAGGCCTGAGGCAGAGGAGATGCATGGTGGCCAGAGTTTAGGATTGTTTCAGGTATTCTCTCTATCACACATCTAGGGGCTCGTGAGAAGAGCGGCTGGTATCTGTGTCCCTGACTTCCAGCATGGGATGCAGAAGGAGCTCTGCGGATGTTCGGTCAACTTCTTTTCTTTCTTTCTCAGCCCAACCTAGGACAAAGAAAGCTGCAAAATCACTGGTGAGTATTGCTTAAGGGGGGAGGGGGTGCTGGCAGTGTTTATGCCCAAGGAGGTGCACCTTCCCCATTGATAGGTGTGGTAGGGATGCTGCTGGGTCAGGATGTGATGCTGCTGAAAAATGTCAAATGCTTGGTAACTGCTGAAAAATTAAAGCTATATCAGATCCCAGTGCAGAGTTTAGTGCACAAAGAAGAACAATGGGTCCCAGGCCCCAGAAATGTTGAGTTGGCTTTTCTGACTGAGTCCATTAAGTAGTTAATGGGAGAAAGGAGTCCAGCATAAAAGTGCTCACAGGATGCAGAACCAGAACTGAGAGAAGTCAAATCAGCATGGGCCCAAAGACTGAGATCCAGGAAATAGACCGAAATAACGACAGTGAAGCAAAAGGGCTGCGTGTGGCACGAGCAAGGGCACGTAGTGATGGAACAGAGGGCCACCCCCACCCCCGTCAGATCAGCCTACCTCCCCAGAACCACCTACGATCACTCCTTCACCCCAAAAGAGGAGTTAAGTCTCAACTCAGAGGGACCCAGCAGCAATAAACCAGGCCTCCCTCTGCTTCCCATGGCCTCGGGCAGAACTTCCTGGAGCTCCATGGCCACATTGGGTTTCCACAGTTTAAGAGAAATCAGGAAATTGGAGAGGATCCAAGGGAGAGCAAAACCCATGATTAAAGAGAGTGTGAATAGGACCCAAGAGGCAAGTTAAAGAAATTGGGGTTGATTTGCCTAAAATAGTAAAGAGGAATGGGAACTGCACTCAAATACATGAAGAGAGGCCAGTGTCCATTGTTTTCCAATTTCAAGAGCAGAAAATAAGAGGCAGACGGCCTAATTTGCCACAAGAGAGACGAGGTAAAGGAGTTTCCTAAGTGTATGCATGTCTTGGAATAGTCTTCACCCGAGTTACTGTAAATGGCTGGTGTCCATCCCTGGGGGGAAGCGTGCTGGACACCAGCTTATCTCCAGAGTCCCTACCCATCCCAGCTTACCTGGCTTCTTGTGACCTTGTGCATCTTTTCAGAGCAGAAACCTGACAAGTGAGTGGCCAGCCTGGACAAATTCACTTGCTCTGGTACGTCTGTCCATCCAAGAGCAAGCATGAACTTTAATCACATTTTCTCTTTGATGTGTTCAAGATCCGATCAACAGCAAAATGCCTGCAGGTTTGGGGGCAGCTGGGAAAAAATGTCTTACAGCTTCCGGAAGTGGCAGTTTAGATCAGATCACTGTGCGACTGGTAAGCGGGCCGTGAAAATACTCAGAGGACCTTGTGAAACTCCACCCCCCTAGACAGTTTCCTCTGGGTGTCCTGGTGGCCCTTATTCCTGATTGTGTGATGTAATGGAAGTATCAGGATTGTGAGGGGGCTCTGCGGGAGGAGGTAAAGCCATGGGTTCTTAAAGTGAGAAGATTTGTGAAAAGAAAAATGGGCTACATGTTATTGCAGGCTGGGAGGATCATGAGTCTTCATCTCCCCAAGAGATGGAACTAAAAAGATTTCCGAAGTTTAATGACGGGGTGATTGTATTTGTTTATTTTGCAGCAAGCTGGGGGACTGTGCTTGGACAGATAAAAGCTGTTTTGTGAGCCTGTGTCTGAAGCTCCATCAATAGGTCAAGCTGCAAGAGGCCAACCCTTTGCTTACTGCAGAAATCGGGAGTGGCTGCCTGCAAAATCCTGGCTTAGGAAAATCTGCCTCCATTTTTCATCTGCTTGTACTCAAAGTGGATTGAGCTAAATGAGAGCCTGGGTAAGAAATAAGTACCCTGTTCACTGTGAGTGTCCAGGCTGTAACACCAAAATAGCACACAGGAAACGGTATTGCAGAGGTCAATTCTTCTGGGAAGGAAGGGACAACAAGCCATCTATCTGAAATTTTAATGAGCAGATCCTGGCCTCTGACCCCATACCATTACCTAACAATCCAGTATTGAATGCCATGTCGGCTTCCATTTCCTGTGAATGAGGAGGCAGAGTTCCCATCTAAAGACTGACCATCTGCCAGACGAAAGATACACTCTATGCCTAGTTGGCTGTTACTGATGAGCACGAAGTCTTTCTGGAAAGTGTCAGTCAGGCTCCTTGCTTCACAGAGATAGGGAATCAGAAGCTTGAGAAACCAAGGCTGGGGGCGAGGATTTTCTATCCTGTCTTCCCCGCCCCCTGTATTGGCTGTTTTGTTTCATTCAGTCAAAAACAAAGCGAGGACAGTCTTTGGGCACACTTAGCCCTTTGGAGAGAGCTTTGCAACTGCCAGGTTTTTTTTTGTGTTTTGTTTTTTAAAGGACATCTATAGTCAAGAGTAACAGCTGAAACTTAAAGAACAAAAAGACTGGATTATTAGGAGAGAAACTGTATAAAGCCCCCAATCCACTGCACAGCACATCTTTGGTCCATTATAAGCAAGCAATTGAACCCGTCAGAATGATTCAAAAGGCAGCAGCTAGACTCATCCTAAAGCAAGTCCGCCGCGCTGACCTAACAGGAAACAAGTTTTAATTGTCTGCCACGGCGTTTCTGAAAGTCCTGTGGTACACAAGTATCAGAACTACCTGAGTACTTGGGAAAACTGTCATCCCCAGACTTTCCTGACGAGAATCTCCAGTGTGAATGCCAGGGGATATAAATTCTTCACCAAAGCCAGGAATCTGGTGGTTGGGAGGGCATTGCATTGGCTCATTTAATGCTCACTCCCACCTGGGAGCTTTGTATTTTATTTGCACTTGATAGATGCCAACCATTGGAAGTCAGGGTTAAAGACACAGGCGGTGTCTGCAAACAGATCTCCAGCGGGTTCCGACTGGCCCCTGAGCCGTGTGATCAAAGCTGCTGAACCTCCGTGCACTGCACTTTCTCATCCATAAGCTCAAGATTTTAAAGCTAAATAATGTATGGGAAGCGTTTTAGCACAATACTCTGATTCTATGAAGAATGTAATAAATAATGCAGGAGTTAACAAACAAGCGAATGATTATTAAATTGGTTAAGTAACCAACTCCCACTGTTCAAGAGTCATGGTTTGTCAGTTAGCCTACCAGACAGAAAAGCCTTTGAAGGCAAGAGGCATTTCTCATTAGTTTGCTTTCCTAAGCACTTGGAACAGTGTTGCTAATTGCTGATGGAAGCAAATGAATGAACAAAGAAAGGACTGCACAGAGCCCGGAAGTAGTAGGGCTGGGTTTAAACGGGCTGGGACCCAGGCCTTGCCTCCAGATGGAATGTTGAGATGTCCTGGTGCTGAGAAGGGGACCCTTGGGGCAGTGCCTCTAGCTTTTTTTTTTTTTTTTTTTAAAGGCCTGTACTTTCTTGAGAGGGTTGACCTGGGTTCTTTCGAACACTACAAAAATCAGGGGATGGGAGGGAAATAGTGAGAAAAGCTACACTCCAGGAGGAAGACATGATGGGGGAAGGAATTTCTTCAAACGTTGGCTACCCACCTATTAGAATGGGGCCCATCCCGGGAATCGGTGGTAGGTCACGGGACAGATTTCTACAGGTGGTTATCCTTCCTAGCTCCACAGCAGGGTCACCTGGGGCTTTGAGCACTCTTAGGCTCTGCCCCGCTTAGGAGATTCTGAGTTAAAGGATCTGGGTGGGAGTGGCATCATCTTGTTAACCTTTGTGGCTCCAAGAAGATGCCAAAGTTGGGAGTCACCATAGTCCCCTATAAGGTGGGGACAACCATCCCGGTTACATCCAGCTCCTTTATTTAGTCTGTGGCTCCCAATGGCCCCCAGAGGCCAACAAGTCCTGTTATAAAACCTGACACTCAGTAAGTCTCTCAGGTGGAAGACACGGAGACCACCAAGAACTAGGATTTGAAGGCGAAGCCCTCCATTCACACCACTCGTGTTTCCCAAGCACCCCGTACTCCCCAGGAGAGACCCATTCCAGAGGCGTGGGACTGTGCCCGGGATCTGTATTTTTAAAAGACAAACCCAGTTACTTCTCATAAACAAGAAAGTTTGGGAAACATCGCTGTACATCCTTTTCTGGGTCCACGCCATGGAAAAGAAAAGTGAGTCAATGTATCAACATAAAACCTAAAGCAGTACATCAAAAGCTTAATGCCCAGACGCTGTGTGCCTGAGTCCAAGTTTATTTCTCAGGCACCAGACGTCCGTTGTGGGGCTTAGGTGACGTCCCGGGATGCCCGCCGGCCTGGGGACCGCCTTTCAGACCTGTTACCCGCGTTCCACGGGTTCTCGGCGAGCCGGGGAGCGAGCAGCCTAGTCATCATTTCCAGCCTCAGACTGGAAAGCTGGACCGTGCAGCCGCGCGTGCTCTTGGCAGCCGGGCGCTCGGGGCCCGGCGGCCACTTCTTCTTGGGGCGGGGATGTGTGCGCTCCGGGCGCCCGCGCCGCCACCGAGCCACGTCTGTGCCGCCGGGGCGCGCAGCCCAGGAGGCTCCCTGCACCGAGCCGTCCCGGGGGTGGGCGAGCGCGGGCTCTGGGCGGGACCCTGGCGGGGGACCCTGAGCGGTCTCTAGGACCCGCGGGACGCCGCCGGCGGGCGGGGTGCGGGGGAGACCATAATTTGTTCCGTGGTAATGAGACGGTGACTGTTGGCCGTGGATCCATTTCACAGGCCTGCCCTCTCTCACTAACGATCTTCCTCGTCCCCGGGCCAACTCGGACAGCTTGCTCATTTACTGCAACGGTCAAGGCTGGCTGGTGCCAGAACAGCGCGCGCGCGCACACACGGGGTGGGGGGGGGGAGAAACTTTTTTAAAAAAATGAAAGCCTAGACTAGCTCGTCGGCGGCGCGGGCGCTGCGCGAGGGGTTCGGAGCTGACTCCCCGCGGCAGGAAATCCCTCGGGTCGCGACGTCCGGCCCCGGCTCGGCGCCCGCGTGGGATGGTGCGCGCTCGCGGCCGGGCACCGAGAGCTGCAGCACCGAAGGCCGGCCACCATGGCAGCTCGCCTGCCGCCCGCGCCCCCCGCCCGCGCCCTCCTGCTCGCCCTGGCCGGGGTCCTGCTGGCGCCTCGCGCTGCCCGAGGTAAGTCGCCGAGCCCAGGAGGCTCCCTGCCGGTTCCCCGGCTCTCCTTTCTCGCCTGCCGCCTGGGGTCACCCGCTGGCTGCCCCCGGTCGCCCCTCACGTAGCACTGGGGGGACGCCGAGTGGCGGGGCTGCCCCGCGAGGCGCGCACCGGGTTGTGTCTGCGGAGCCCCCGGGCTCCAGCTCCCAGCGCAGAGAGGAACCCCCCTCCAGGTGCCAATTCCCGGGGGAAGGAGGGAACGCTTGGCTGAGGGCCTGGAAGCCGCCAGCGCGCAGCCCGGACGGCATAGCCTCGGGGCTGCGCCCCCATCCCCTGCCCTCTCGGGTGTCATTTGCCAGGCTGTCTCTCTGTCTTGACAGTTACACGTGTCGCCAGGGATGACGTGCGTCGAGTCATCTTATCCTCTCCCTTGGTGAATCTCCCCCACCCCAAGTTTTGGGTCAAGCCTCCCTGAGGTTTCTCTTTCCATACCTCTCCCCAAGGGACACACTAGGGAGACGCACAGTAACCACGCAGGTGAGCCATCCGCTTCTCCTCAGGTGTGCGTTCCACAGCGGTCTCCATTTCTTAAAAATGACTTTTGCCTACGTTATTTTTCTTTCCCTCTTTTGTTAAGTCCGGATCGCTCCCCAGTTGCCATTGGCGGCCAAACTTGAGCAGAATTTTTCCGCCGCCCGCCACTCGGTCAGTTTCTCGACCATAAATAATCGCTTAAATCAACCTTGTGCAAAGCGACAACTCATTTCGAAGTTACAGTATGGATATTATAGCTGTTTCATAGATCTAGATTTTCCCGAGTTGTATCACCCTAAAAGTGGGCAACTGCGGGTCCTTTCTTCTGGCATAATGAGGCCTCACCCAGCAGGTGCCTTTTTAAAAATTCGAAGCTTGCCCTCGTCGCCGCCGCCGCCCCCCACCACCTCTGCCGCTAGAGGCGCTGTCTGTCTAGCAATGAATGACAAGCCGTGACCTCCAACTCTAAATTTCTATGGTTCTATACACAGACATTTCTTTTCAACGACTAGCCTCAATCACGAACAGTTACCACTTTATGGTACGTTTTATTCTGCAATTGCCACAGCTACCCTCCTCCCCCACCGCATTTCTGCAATGTGGCTAAAACCCAGCTCTCGTTAAAATCCACACAGCAAGGAAGACCAATTGGGGGAATTGATTAAATAAGAGGCTTGCACAAGGCAATGAAGAAGCAATGAGAAAGCCAAGAAGGAATACAGCTGACGTTTAGTTAAAGTACTCTGTGACCTGCAGATGAAAATAATAGTACTCAGAAGTGTTTTTGAAAAACTTTTGTACAAATTGGTTCTTTAGAATGTTTCTTGAGAAAGAACTTTTTAAAAACTGAAACAATCTCAAAGTGTGCCTGAGGTGCCCTTGAACTTGGCATATACTCTATACACATAAACAGAAGTCCACTGCGTATGGGTGATATTATTTTTTTACAGGCAAATGTTTACTAAATCAAGCTAATAATGGGAAAGTATTTCATGGAGGGCGGGGGCTCTTATTATTTTATGACTGCAGCTTTGGTGGAGACAGTTTATCCTTAGGATAGATGACTCAGAAGAGAAAGCCAGGGAGGCCTAAACATTTTGAATAGGTTACATGTTGTGATACCCCAGGATTCACTGCTTGTTTACCTTGGGTCCTCAGTATTAAGTCTTAAATCTATCAATGCTCCAAATCATAGCACTGAGGTTGTTTTAAAAAATCCAAACATATAATGAAACATTTCTTCATGTTGGCAAGAGAAAAGGAGGAATTGTTACTTGTTGAAGGCAGAGTACATCCTGGGGTTTGTCTTCCTGTGTGTTACCCTGAGCCCCAGAACAATTACCTAGTTAGTACCCTTCAGTGGCATGTCACCCCTAATAGGTCCAAAACACAACCCTAGACCCCAAACCCTCTACTCCTGAATCCATTCCTTCCCCAGTATTCCCAACTCAGTAATAACATCCTCTGCCTTCTCCAGATGTGTCATGCTAACACCTGGGAAGTCAACCCTGAGTCACCCCTTTCTCTCCATAAGCCACCAAGCTCCAAAATGTATTCCCATCTACCCGCTGCCCTCCGTTTTAAAGTGTGCCTCTCCTAACACATACTACCTTTTCTTTTTCTTTTTTACTTTATGTCTTCTGCAGAAGCCTCTGCTCTCTAGTACGGTGGCCTCCTACCTGGTCTGCTGACTCCCACCTGTCCCCATGTGGTGTGTTCCTCCCAATACCACATCCAAAGTCCCTGTTGTCCATTGTGAGTTAGATCGTGCAGGTTTCCTGTTCCTGTGGCTCTCAGGAAAGAAAAATCCAAACCTCTGGATAACCTAACCCCTGTTTTTCCTCTCTAATCTCCTTTCTTACCCTTCTCGCCTCGCTCACTGCACCCCAGCCACTCTGGCTTCTCTTTTTTCCAGCTTTCCAAAATAGTGTCGCCGTAATTTTTAAACACAATATTTAATGTTTGCATTATGAAAACTGCAAATACTATTCACAGTTGAGCCACCCAGTGTTCTGTGATTCCATTTTATCCCTCTTGCAACTTTTTGTTTTTCCTAGAGTTAATCATTGATTTTTTTTTATTATTTTTTTATTTTTTTTTTACTGTTTTGCTTTGTTTCCTATGTACTAATATCTACTTGCAAACTTTCTGAGAGAACTATTCAATTCCTTTCAACATTATCAAACACATCAGGTAACCTACCCATTATTTTTTCTTGGTGTCCTCTCTCCTGGAGCCCTTTATCCTCCTGTTCCAATATAAACTGGTTACTTTTTAGGCATACAGTCTGTCTCAGTACTACCCTTATCACCAAGATGCTAGAAATTGCTCTTGTAGCCATCCTGTATTGGATCACTTGTTTTCTGAGCACCACAATTGTCCCTTTCTTAGTTTATTCCTTGTTTCTGTGGAGCACATTTTCTAGTAATTTCCTGAGGAAGGGGGTGTGAGAGGTAAACTTTTCTGATAAGTTGTTAGAATGCTTTCTTTCACCTGCAAATAACAGAAAATCTGACTACAGCAATTAAAAAACAGTATTTTTTCTTTACCTTTAGGTAACATGCAGTTGTGAAATAGCTGGTGTAGCGGGTGAGTTATACTATTAGGGAATCAAGCTGTTAGTTTTGCTTGTATCCGCCATTCTTACACGTTGACTTTTGCCGTACGCTTCCTGCCTCGTGGTCTCATGATGGCTGCTGTACCTTTTGGCATTATGTCGGCATTTCCAGCAGCAATAGTACAACTGACCTGTTAAGCCTGGGATCTTGAGTACAGAACTTCTCTGTTACAGTATCTCCAGAAAACACATCTCCTAGTCTGTTGGGGAGTGAGGGGAAGTCACCTAGCTCTGCTGACTTTGTAAGGAACCTAGGGCTCTAACTTCTCCTTGGCTGGTCATTCAGCCCAGCTGTGTTGGCCACCAGTGCCTCCCATTCCCAAGCCTTCCTGGGGTTCTGTGCGTCCATCTCACCATCTTGATGGCTTCCCTCCTCCCCAGGCAACAAGGCTCCAGCTAAGTAGGTAACCACTTACCTGTCCTCTTTCATATCCCAAAGCTTTGTTGCTTTCTCTCGCCTGTTGTTACCTTCTCTCCAATTTTTTTATTGTTATTATTATTCTTTATCGCAGGGTTTCGAGAGGGAGTGCAGATAAGCACCTGTGGGTCTCCCGCATCCATCTAGAAGTCAGTCCATGCTGTTGCTACTGCACTCTGCGTACAGACGTTTCCTTTCCCTCACTTGTCATTTGGCACTTTTTATTCCTTCCTTGTGGAAACAAAAATTACACCCATTTTTAAATGTTTTGAAACTTTCTTTTAAAAATCTATATATACTCAAAGTCAACATATACCTAATTAGATAGATGATGCAGCTGTGGGAACTGTAAAGATTTTTTTTTTTTTTTTTTTTTTTTTTTTTTCTGTTTTAGGAAATGCAGCTACATCATCTAAAGAAGCTAAGCATATTTCTTCCTGGTGTAGATGATGCTGTAATGAGCTCATTACAGTTGCAAAATTTTTTTTTTGTTTTTGAATCAGAGTGTGTTCCAGAGGCCTTTTTAAGCTAAATTGTTCCTGCAGCATCTATAATTTATAAAGACAGGTGTGAGAAACATTTTCAGATGTTTCTGCTGTACCAAATGGCCAGCCCAATAGCCCTTTGGCTGTGCGCCCATCGGGAGCGGTATTAAACAGCCCTGGAGGATGTACCATTCTTTAATCATTAGCATTCTGGGATTGGGAAAGTGAAGTTGGTATAATCTAGGCAGAAGGTGTTAGGAAATAGCTTCTGTGCATTTTTAGTAGCTGTTTCTTTATGGGTTTTTTGCTGTTCTTTGTTTGTTTTAGTATTTTATGAAACCTAAAGTTTTTATACCAGCACAGTTCAAAAAAAGCATTTATTGAGTGCTTTGGTGTCAGGAGTTGTTCTAAGATCTTTGCATGCACTGGGTCATCCAATCCTCATGGAAGAATCGTGTTGTTTTTCCTGTTATTACCCTCGCTCCACAGAGGAGGAAACTGTGGCTTCAAATGGTGAGTATTTGCTAAGTGTCAGACGCAGGGCCATGTCTAGGCTGTCTCATGATGGAGACCATGTCTTAACCTAACCATGATAAACATTTTATAATCTCTGTACTCTGTCTTTGGAGTGATGGTAATGTTGATAGCAATGTGATTGTAATTTAGTTTGGTTTTAATCAGAATGGTAATGTACTTCAATTAAACTTTATTTGTCAATTGAAATGTATACATTGAATATCATGCTCCCTAACAGCAGCCATTTCAGTCTTCATACTCCAGCTCAATTTTCATTCTTCTTCCTGGTGCTTTATTTAATGCCCAACATGCCATGGCTCCAGTTGATAGGTGAGATGGAGAAGCTGAATAATTCAGTATCATATTGGTATTTTGTAGCCTTTAAGCTTTTATGTCATTCCTAAGGCTGCATTAGGAGCTCAGTTTCTAGGCAAGTGCTTAAAAATTGGGCAGCCTCATTGGGCTAATTCTGGACCTCCCGTCTGTCCACCTGCTCCTGGAAGCTGTGGCCTCCCCGATCAGCTTAGATGACCCGTTCTTAGAACTGTTGATGTACCCCAACATGTCACCCCCCAGCACGGCATGGTGAGCATTGCATTTTAGCCAAATGCTTCCTTGTTTTGTATTTTGCTCTATTTGTAATTAAAGCCAAGATAGGATTTAAGCATTTCTTATGAGATTTGTGTTCACATGACTCTGAATATCATCAGACAACCTGGTTTTGCTTTTTTGGTTTTTAAATCCTGGGCTATTTGATAGTGTTCTTGGGAGCCTGAATTAGCATTTAGCATCTGTGTTATGTCTTAAAGTACAATGGGATGGATATATTCCTGAGGTGAAGTATACTAAGTACGATTTCTGAACTAAAATCATTTTTCCAGCTACTTTCAGTATAATTGAGATATGATCATGAAAAAATGAGTGAAAAAGGATTATGGTCCCTGTCATCTGTTATAAAATGTGAAATAT